>NC_056748.1:756113741-756413741 GCF_019279795.1 Protopterus annectens
AGTGAAAGATTTCTTACAGGTCCAACCTCCAAGGTTTAGCAGGAATTGGCCCTCCAAGAATTGGTCCTTTCCAGACTCCTCCAGAGCCCAGAGAGGCAGGAATAGGCATTCAAGAGGCCGAAGTCAATCCAGAGGTGCCTACAGGGGACGCCGGTGGCAGGGTAACAACCAGCGAGGTGCAGCCACGGACACAGCCACCACCACTACTACAGGACAATCACAGTGACTTGGCTCTAGCACCGCCTACCAGGGAACAACTAAAAGCACCCTTGGGCGGGAAGCTAGCTTTATTTTCAGTAAACTGGCATTACATCACAAGAGACAAGTGGATTTTGCAGACAATAGACCAAGGTTACAGGTTTCACTTCCATACTCTACCAGGGAAGAGAGGAATGCCAAACCTACCTCCAAATCAAAAGGCAGAAGCTCTAAAACAAATATCTCAATTATTAAAAATGAGAGCTGTGGAAAAGGTACCATCTATGGAGCAAGGACAGGGATTTTACTCCAGACTCTTCCTGGTACCAAGAAAAGAAAGCAAATGGAGACCTATTCTCGACCTGTCCGCTTTAAACACATTCCTCATTGTTCCAAAATTCAAAATGCTGACCCTACAGCAGCTTCTTCCCATGCTGGGCAAGGAGTCTTGGCTGGTAACTCTAGATCTCAAGGAGGCATACCTGCACGTCCCCATACGACCAAATTGCAGAAGATACCTCAGATTTCTTGCAGGATCAGAGCATTATCAATTCTCAGCATTGCCCTTTGGCTTATCTACTGCACCCAGAGTGTTCACGAAATGCCTGGCATCAGTAATTGCTCATTGCAGGCTCAGGGAATCCAAATCTACCCTTACCTGGACGACTGCCTGATACAAGCGGACAACAAAATCAAGTTAGCAGAAGACTTGAAAAGGGTCATTTACCTACTACAAGCCCTGGGATACACAGTCAATATAAACAAGTCAAGGCTGATACCATCCCAAAGGATAACCTTCTTGGGTGCAGAGCTGGACACATCGAAGCAAATGGCATTCCTAACAGTAGAAAAACAGGAGCAACTCCCTCTACTTCTTGGCATTAACAAAGCAGAACCATCTAACAGCAAGAAAAGTCCTGCAAGCCTTGGGTTTCATGGCATCCTGCATAATATTGGTTCCACATGCCAGACTGCATATGAGAAAGTTACAGTGGTACCTAAGGAATTTATGGTCTCAGCACAAGCACAGCCTAGAAACCCAAATTCCAATAATTCCATGCCTGAAGCAAGAATTCCAATGGTGGGCTCAGGCCTGTCAATCAAACAAAGGATTGCCCTTCCACAACACTCAACCAAGCCAAACCATTACCACGGACGCCTCAGACCTCGGTTGGGGGGCCCACATGCTGGACAAGTGCATACAAGGCTTATGGACTCAAGACCAGCTGCACCTACACATAAATTAAAAGGAAATGCTGGCAGTAAAACTGGCAATTCAGACATTCAGACCATTTCTTCGACAAGGTCAACTGTTGATAAGGACAGACAACACCACAGTTATGTGGTACATCAACAAACAGGGAGGCACACATTCGTACCCTCTATGCCGGATGGCAATGGATCTCTGGAATGTGCCCTGAGTTACAACATTCAGTTACAAGCAATTTTTGTACCAGGAAAAGAAAACATTCTAGCAGACATACTAAGCAGGACTACCATGGATGCCCACGAATGGATGCTGCATCTGGACATCTTCAAAACCATTACAAGAAAATGGGGACTCCCTCAAATAGACTTATTTGCATCCCCACGCAATCACCAACTAAAGAAATTCTGCACAAGGACGTACCACCCACTTGCTTGGAAGGTGGACTCCCTATCTTTCAGTTGGAAAAACCTGACAGCATATGCATTCCCACCACTTCCTTTGATGCACAAGGTGCTATTGAAGATCAAAGAGGACCGTCCAAGGATCATTCTGATAGCTCCAGACTGGCCAAGACAACATTGGTACCCATTACTCAGGAGCATGTCTCGGGAACAAATATGGCACCTACCCCTTGTTCCCTTGCTGTTAACACAGAACAACTACAACACCCTGCATCCAAACCTGAAAACACTGCAGCTAACTGCCTGGAACATTGCATAAGAGCAAATAACCCAAATTTATCCCAAAGGGTAAAATACATTATCTTGGAGTCTCGCAGACCCTCAACAAGAAAAAATTATTCAGCAAAATGGAAAAGATATTCCATTTGGAGTACTGAAAAAGGAGTGAATGTGTCACTGGTAAACATAGCCAACATCCTGTAATACTTGGCAGAGCTCTTCCACAAAGGTCTGTCCTATTCTTCCATTAAGATTCATGCATCAGCCATTTCAGCAGAATACGACTTGGATCCTCCAGTCTTCTCACATCCTCTGCTCAGGCAGTTTCTGAGAGGAATTAAAAATGTAAAACCTCCTATGAAGCCACCATTGCCAGCATGGGACTTGAACTTTGTACTAGAAAAATTGACACTCCCTCCATTTGAACCAGCAGCAACAGCAGATTTACAATACTTATCATGGAAAACTGCATTCCTACTGGCAATCACTTCAGCAAGAAGGGTATCTGAGCTACAGGCATTAATGGCAGTACAGCCCTTCCTGATCTTCCATCAAGATAGAGTGTCCATGAGAACAAATCCTACTTTTATGCCCAAGGTGGTCTCCAAAGTATCTTTGAATCAGGCTATCCACCTACCTACATTCTTCCCCAACCCACAGAACAGGGGAGAAAGACTGCTGCATACTTTGGATGTGCATAGACAATTATGCTACTACCTGGACAGGACCAAGAGCAATAGAAAAACTGACCAGCTACTGGTGGCATATGCAGCAGGAATGGAAGGAAAAGCAATTTCAAAACAGACAATCTCTAAGTGGATAGGAAATTGCATTAGATTTTGTTACTCCTACCATGGGAAGAAAACTCCAGAAAACATCAGGCCTCACTCTACAAGGGCTACAGCCACTACCACAGCTTTTCTTCGAGGAGTGGCTACCAAAGACATTTTAGAGGCTGCTACTTGGAGCTCCGTGCATACATTTGCCAAGCATTATAATTTACCTTTATACTCTAGATCCCGAGCAGGTTTTGCCACTGCTGTTTTGCAAGGGATACTAACTACACCATAATTTCATTTCTCCTCCTCCCCCAGTTTGGCTATGGTATTCTACCCATTTGTAAGGACTGCAGATGCATCCTTGAAGGACATAGTACAGTTTTGTACCTACCATAAATGTAGTTGTCCGATAGGAATGCATCTGCAGTCAGGATTACCCACCCTCCTTCCCCTCTGTGGTACTCCTAGGGTATTTGCCATCTTGTAGCTAGCTGGGGGAATCTATTATGGTGTATTTGTTTGTATATACATGTACATACATGCTTATTTTTGAATTTGCTCTCTACTATTTGGAATCATTTGCATTTATCCAAATTTAGCCTTCCTAGAGGGCACCTGGCATCTGGGGCAAGAAACACTGAGGAAAATGGCATCGGCTGATGCCTTTATACCCGAATAACTGCAGCTGTGATGTCGGGTGAACTGCGACACCAGCCGAGGCCAGACCCAGACTTTGGAATCCGGCCGACCGAAGGGCTGCCTGACGACAGGACAACCCATTTGTAAGGACTGCAGATGCATTCCTATCGGACATCTACATTTATGGTAGGTACAAAACTGTACTTTATTTCTTTCCTAAAGTACCAGCTGGAGCTCATATTTTAGTATCTGATTTTCCTATATAGTGTGTACATTTCATTGCATTGTATTTCCACAACTTTTGCCTTTCGATTGTGTAGTTCACTCTCCTTATGTACTATTTTTATGTTCATAAATGATAAACTATAGTATATGTACTTTGGCCTGTGTCATGTCTGAAAATGATCATCAAATTTGTGCACCTATCCAGGTAACAAATGTAAAATAAAAAAAAAAAATCCAAGTTAATGTTTTTGTCTTGTGTACCTTATAAAACAATCTGGTGCATTCTGCATCAGAGGAGGTGCAGATCAGATGCTATGTAAGTACTGATTAACTATTTAATGAGAGCAGAATTCTTAAAATATTTAATTCAGGAAATGTCTGATGGAGCTGTGTGGAATAAGCAAAGATTTTTGAGTGTTCAACCATTTGAAGAAATAAAAGTTGGAGCAGCAAAGAACCCCATTTCATGCCCTTGCAAATGCCATATGAGTTTGTGACAATATAGTTGACTGTTTGTTAAACAGAGACACACACAATGTTGTCCCAAAGCCAGCGATCCTTACAATGTCATAAATGTAGTTCTGGTTCTGTACTTTAATGCTGAGACCCATAATTGCAAGTCATAAAATTACAGAAAAAAAAAACAGCAGCAAAACCAAAGAAAAACAGTGACTGTCAAAAATCACTGCTCTCCTTAAAAGTTATTTTTTGCAGGGTGGTTATGCTCTCTTCCATCACACAAATTCCCACAGTTATATGCAGTACTGTAACATTATCTCAGATATGCAAGTCGCCACTGTCACACATTCTTTCTCACTATTACAGGACTCGAACTTGAAGGTCCTTAGAACTCAAACTTGTTACCTGCATGGCTTCCTATAGCAGTTCTTAGATCCATAATTTTTAGTCCCAAGATTATGAAAAAATAAAACAGTGAAAGTAAAAGCAGAACATGATTCTAGGTACACCAGAATTTAAACTGTTACGTGTACTCCCATAACATGGACTCAATTGCCCTTATGAAACCTTATCGTCAACAGTGCTGCAGTGCCTTAATCAGAATGTCTAATGATGTAATATCAGCTAATTTTATGCCTGAGCTGCCTTGTTTCTCATGAACCCCATGTGGGAAGGGCTATTAAATGTGGAATCATGACACTAAGGCAGGTGACCAGTATCTTGGCTGCAATTTTACAACAGTATCGATCAAAGATATTGCTGTAAAAGTTCCTTAGTATGAAGCGATCTTTGTGTGTGTCAGGAAGGAGAAATGAGCAACTGTTCCCACTTTCTTAAGAAAGCTGGCATTAGCCAAATTTTCCTGAAAGGCATACATCAAGAAACTCATAAATCAGTGGACGGGGATCTATTTAGTTTGGCTTCATTTAAAAGAGCTAAATTGCTCTATAAACTAAAAGAAGATGCTAAAAGCAAAATGGACAAATTTGTTTTTCTGTGGGGATCAAAGTGTTAGACACCTCCATACAAGAGTCTGTGCCCTGTACACTACTTGCTTAATATAATCAGCTCTGGGGTCATACTATCTCAGGGAAAAGTAGAAGAAAAGAACCATAATGGTCTCATTCATCATGCCTTCTTGCCAGTAGCACAATTTGGCAGTCTTGTATGTGACAAAGTAACCAACTTTCATGGAGAAATTAGCTTGTACATCTCCAAATGAATACTCACTGGGCCGAAGAGTCTTAGCACCTTTCATAGGTTCATAGGAGGTTACTAGGTTAATGGCTGTAGAGCCATTATGAGCTTAGCCATATTTATCCCAAGTTGCCTAAATTGTCAGTGGTTAGGTGAGTGAAATTTGTAAAGATAAGTGTTTATGGTAGTTAATACCAACAACCTCTGTCCAGGTAGGGTTCAAAGAGGGGGAAACTGGTCTACTTTTTTAGAATCCAGGGAAGTGTTTTGGCAAGTTTTGTTAAACGCAACACAACTACCAGGTATAGACACTAGAATTTCATTGACCAGTCTTTACCTTAAAGCTGACAAGCTTTAACTTACTTAATGGTTTAAATACAGGCTATATTAAATAACTATATATTTATTATTTTTCATTAATCAGTATTTTTATTTAACAAGGTAAAGCACACAGTAATACTAATAATATGAATACAGCCAGTTTTAGCAGTTAGACATAATTAGCAATGGTTTAATTTTAAGGATATTTGTTTCTTTAATGAAGAATTGGTACCATTTTTAAGCATTGTGACTGGTTGTCAAAAGTTTTACAAGTGCAGTGTTTTTAAATTATATAAATCTGTTGAATTTCCATGTGAACAAAGGAATGAAAGCAGGTATTCATTTCATTTCAGACTGGTCTTTGTGGATTTTGGACACCACTGAGGTGTTTCATATTTGGTGTTTTTTTTTTTTTTTACATATTTGCAGTGGTTAGAATTACTTTGGTATCTTTTCTACCTCTCTGAGTTATGAACCATGTGTGAGCTATGGCCAACATAGACTGGGAAGAAAACAGTTTAACTGGATTTAATACCATCCTGCCAACACGAAGAAGACAATACATTAACCCATTTACTGGCTGTGTTATCACAACTATCAGGGAAGCTTGAATAGATAGGTATGCCCCAAACTGAATTTATCAGTTGGAACAAATGTTCAGAAGCAGTAAATGATATTATTAGATCAGGTGCATCAGGGGAATCTTCCTGCCACACTTATGCCTCAATTGTTAGTGGGGAAGTACATTGGACTAACCACACTTATAATTAATGATTTTTACAGCACTGTTTCTGCTACTTCCACTAGAGGAAATGACCCTTTGAATGGGTGGTTCAAAAAAGATTTCACCCTCACATTTAATCATAATCAAGATTATATGTTGCAGGGTAAAAATAAAACTTTGAATGAAAAAAATTTCAAACTGGAGAAACTATTAAAATAGTACTGTGGATTACAACCTGACAATGTTTTTTTCCACAGATCAATACTTCTGCAACATGGACCAAAGGGCTTAAGACTATTAAAATATTCAAATGGTTTAAAACAAGATACATTGTTATATCATGATTTATTAGACAATTTTCCTTTTAATTAAGGACAACCTCACAGTGTTAGATGGTGTAAATCAAGAAAATTCTGCACTGCAGAAAGCCATTCTACAGGACTTGTTGTTTCCTGCCATGGAAGACCTGTATCAAAGAGTATTTCAATGAGATGATCAGCACATGAAGGATGTAATTAAACATAACAAGTGAAACTTACAGAGAGATCGACAGGATTATGTTAACAAAAGGATATATCTGATACCACTAACAAAACTTACTGCATCTGACATGGATGTGGTACAAGTCCCAGTGTGTTCGGAGGAAAATGTTGGGTTAGTTGAAGAGGTCATGAAGCAGGACTTTCTTCAAGGGGATTTTTCTGCCAGGAGAATGGTGAGACCATCAACAAGGACATCAGTGCCCCAATGGGATTCAAGTGTGAACTCGATATCGACATGTCCAAATCCCTGCATGACCAGGAAGCAGAAAGGAAGAGGGGAAAAGCAATCTTAAGTCTGGAGTCCCCAAATGTCTATTTAATTATAGTGATATCCCTCTCACTGATAGACATGGTTTCTTGTTTGCTAAAGGATTTAGTTTTATCCCTTCCACCACATTTAAATTAGTGGATACTATACTCAAGCTTAAATTATACACCAGAAAACTAAATTTGTCTCTGATGCTTGACAATGACTCTAATTACAAACATTCCAATATTCTGAAAAGGAAAAGTGCATTCGACCCCCCCCCCTTATACCTCCAGTGACTCTGTTTGAAAAAGAGTCAGATTTAAGAGCCAAATCAGCTGAATTTAACAAGCATGCTATCAGTAATTTGTCAAGAGACAAGAAGAATTTGTTGTACAAGATGAAAAATAACAAAAATCTTTGCATTATTATGGACAATTTCAGTTATGCAGGAAAAATGATGAATTATTTACGTGATGGAGAGTATTTTACGTCCAGCTTGCACAATGAATTGAATATTGCTTATGATGAAATTGACCTGGACTTGGATGATTTATTTTTTTTAATTTAATTTTCATCTGGATGAAATGAACTATCTTAGAATAAAAGAACCTTCTATACCATCTATGTTCAGTATTTCAAAGGTCCAAAAAAGTATAGTGGATCCCCATGAGACGTATTGTAGCTGCAAGGGGGTCAAAGACAGAACTACTAGCAACATTTGTTTACCAAAAATTAAAGTTTTTTATGACAAATCACATGTACTTATTGATTCTTGGTATTTTCTTAAAGAAATGTTAGAATGTGATTATAATGATGAAATCATCTTTTGTGCATACATGTTAAAGATTTATTTTTGGTGATTCCAAGTGAAGAGGGTTTAACTATATTTTAAGAAGCACTGACAGCAGGAACTCCCTTTGACCATACTACTATCAAAATTATTTATACATTGATAGATTTGATATTAAAAAATAAATTTGTTATGTTCAAGGGAGAAATATTTATACAAATGAGAGGTGTGGCCATGAGAGCATCAGCCGCACCCATGTTTGCTAATACTATACTTTGACGGTGAGAAGTGAACTGCAAAATTAGTTCAATATGCAAAGAAAACATATTTAAATATTATAGATACCTAGATGATATGTTAATTCAATGGAAAGGAAACTATGATACCACTGGTCGATTTATAGGATGCATAAATTCCACAACAACTTGTTTTGGCTTTTATACATCAGGCTGAACAAGTTAGTTGTAATTTCTTTTTATGTCAAACTATATAAAAATTATGATAAACAGATTTTCAACTCTACTATATATAGGAAGCCAACCCACTCTAACAGTTCTTTATGGTTTACTAGTTCCCATCCATATTGGTAAAATAATAACCTTGTTAAGGGTCAGATGATACATTTATCTAGATTGATTACAGACAATGAAATGTTCAATGTAGAGCTTGTGAAACTGAATGAAATGTTTTCAGAAAAAGAATATCCAACAAAGATGTTAGAAGAATTAGCTTCATTCCTAATACCCAAAGAGATACACAGTTTAAACCTTTACTGCAAGGTACTGAATTGTCTAGTAATATGAGCAAATAGGATGGTAAGTTTAAGGATACCATGTTTTTGACTTATCATAATTATAACAGGGAAATTACATCCATCGTCGAAAAAAAACTGGACTAGTATATTTGGGGCATTTGATTTAATAGAGAGATTGGGAGAGCACCACAATTTAGTGCTTAAACAGGGAAAAATATTAAACAACTTTTTGAAGGCAATAGTAATAGATATAATATTTTAGGACACAAAGTAAAGGGTATGAAAAAATGCAGATCCTGCAGTCAATGCATCCATCCTCAACCCCTTTTTCCCATTTTGCACATGGGGTCAGGGTGTCACTTCAACAGTAACAATCGTGCAATCAATAAGGGTACATTAATGAGACACATAACTTAGGAGTGGGAAACTATCCTAGGGTACTTAAAGTTTGTGGCTCTTTTGATTGTCATATCAGTGGGGTAGTTTATGCAGCTACATCTGCAAAACTGAAAAAAGTTTGAAGGTGTGGATGTATCAACACAAATATGCCATTAATACAAAAAAACACTACTAATGCATTCGCTAAACTTTGCAAGGAATGTGTTAGCTTCAATAAATTTATTTTTTGTATAATGGAAAAGGTTCATCGGAGTTCAAGGGGTCGAAGCTGGTCTGCTTTTTTAGAATCCAGGGAAGTGTTTTGAAATGTTTTGTTAAACACAATATAACCAAGATGTATAAATGATAGAATTTCATTGACCAGACTTCTCCACCTTAAAGATGGCAAGCTTTAACTTACTTAATGGTTTAGATGTAGGTTAAATTAAGTAGTTATGTATTGATTTTTCATTAATTATCAGTAAGCTATTTTTATTTAACAAAGAAAATTCACACAGTAATACTGATAATATGATTACAGTAAGTTTAAGCAGTTAGACATAATTAACAATGGTTTTAATTTTAAGCATATTTGTTTCTTTAATTAGGAACTGGTAATTTTTTTTAAACATTGTGATTGGTTGCCATAGGTTTTAAAAGGATAGTGTTTTTTAAAAGATGTGAATTTGATGAAGTTTCATTTTGGACTGGTCTTTGTGGCTTTTGGACATCAGAGAGGTGCATTATATTTGGGGTCTGTCCAGGATGGACATGGACACCACCCCAGGAGTGAGTTTGCCGTCATTCATCCATTCATCTACATTGTGTTTGAAGAGGGTCAGGGAGTGGCTCTATGTCGCATGAATTGGAAGCTTGTTCTAGAGAAGTGGCAATGTCTGGGAGATGTATCTCTCTCTCCAGCATAAACTGTTCATGTCAGAGGCTAGGTTAGGATTCCTGGAGTGACTGACCCTCCTGCAGATTGATTTACGAAGATGTAGCATTTCCATCAGGGCTGAGTCAGACACTGCCATGTAAGCCAGACATAGGTCACCCCTTAGCAAACTGTAGGAGTCAGAATACAGTGAGAGGGTTTTCAGTATTTCTGCTTAAGACTTGTTTTGTGAACCCTGTAATATATTAGTGAAAAACCTCTGTGGTACCTCCAATTGTTGCATGTGTCTAGTGAGGTAAATAGTGGTCTGATAAGGGCTGAGTATAATGGAATTATAACATACTTCAATCTAGATGCAGTGTCTTTACTTATAAAATGTGCCATGCAGAAAGATTTCCTAACTACTGTGGATATGTGGTTTTCAAAGTTAAGACTGCTATCAACCTGAGTAACTAGATCACATACCACTAGGTCTATACTTAGGGGGGTGCTATCTATAACATAATTAGCAGGGATGTTAACTTTCCCAAAGGGAATAATAATGTTTTTTTTGTCTACATTTAGCTTTAATCTGTGGCTTTGGCACCAATCATTTGTCTGTGTTAACTCTGTCTGCAGTATATTAACATAGCTGGGGGACTCAGTAGCTGCTCCCAATTTGCAACCATCAGTGAACTTGGTCAGCCACAGGCTATCCAAGTTTGCCTGGACTTCTGAGAAACAAATTCCAAACAGTAAGGGACCCTGCACAGAACCCTGTGGTATGCCAGTGGTGACTGTTTTTTTGCTAGAGGTAAAGACACCCACGTTGACAGCATGTGTCATGTCAGTGAACCAGTCTGCTACTCATCTGGTAATGGAGGGGTTAATTCCAAATTGGGAGAGTTTGTCTATAATACCTGAGTAGGGAATTGTCTCAAATGCCTTAGCCAGGTAAAAATAGGTGGTATGCAGTGTCTTTCCCTCATCCAGGGCATTGGTGGCTTTCTCAAAGAAGTTAACCATGTTTAACAGGCATGATCATGTACTTTTTCTAGTGTAGGACTGCTCTTTTACTGTCTGGATTTGTGCTATAGTGTATGTACTCTTTCTAGTGTAAGCGTGAATGTGTTTAACACTTGGGAGGTACTGAATACATGGGACGGCTCTAGTACTGTTGTGTTCAGGTTGGTGGGAGTTGCGTTGATGTAGCCTCTGATATAAGACTACTCATCTACCTCTGATACTGATAGAACAGCGTGTTTACTATTACTAATCCAAACGCGAATGCGTTCAGCCTTAAGGTGGCACTAAATTGGTAGGATTGCAATAATATTGTTGGTGGACAGATTAACGCAAATGCGTTTAGTATAGTCTTTCTTGTAATGCTACTCCGCTACTGTCTGCATTGATTCTGTAGCACGTGGATCTTTGCTCAGCTATACGCGAATGCGTTTAGCTTTCAGGTAGCGCTACATAAGTGGGACCCCTCTGATACTGATACCGATACTGCTTAAGCTGGTATAGGAACCCTTTACATCTCATGCAAATGCTGGTTTTGTATGCTGTGCTGTTCCAACCTATGAGTACTTACGGGCTGTGCAAACGTGAATAATTTTAGATAGTTTGGCTAGCTTTTAAAGTGACTGCTCTTGAATTTATTGCTAACTTAGAAGTGAATGCGTTTAGTTATTAGGTTTGCCTTACATTGGGACTGCTCTATCCTAGTCCTCACAACTATTGCTTTCACATATCATATTTCTGTATACGCAATAGCGTTCCGTGTTATGACTTGCTATTTACAACATCTACACCTCCTAAAGAGACTGGAAAGTGTTTCAATTGAATTGTTTATGTTAACGTGAATGCGTTCACTGCATTACTCTGGTGTGTGTGGTGATTTGCTGTAACACTAGGCTCTATATATTATTAGCTATACAGTTATTTATTTGAAATGTACTTTTCACCATTAATATGTACATCCTAAAGAGTTATATCAACTATGTGTAACGTTGCTTTGCTTACCAGTTGCATAACCTGTCTTTTATTGCATTTTGACTCTGAATTGTAACCCTGTATGTTAATATTGTACTCTAACATTATCTTTTGTCCTCTCTCCCTCCTCTAACAGCTATCCCTCCACGACCCTGTGTCTTTGCCTGGGTTGTATCCCTCTAATTTCACTATTAGGGTGTTCCCCACAGAATACCCTTGGACTCGGTCAGGACATTGTCTTCTTCTACCACCCTCTACCACCAGAAAAAAGAGTATGTCTACCTAGTCATGCTATATTACGTTTTAACTAAATGTTCCTGCTAAACTTTCAGACTGCCACTAGCTAAGCAGCCAGCAGCTACCCCTCCTTACTCCTTCATTTCCCCTCACAGTCTCCTCGGATGGCCACATAGGCTATCCTCTCTCCCCCTTCTAGTACAGCTCCACGCCTGGTAGCTCCCTTGTTTGCTTACTGCACTACTACTTTGTCCACTAGATGTTATACTTTTCTCATCCCTATTTGGGATATTAGTACTGACTTCTGTCTTACACTTTTATTCTCCCCTCCTTATACTAATCCTTTTCCTCCTTTACCTCTCTGTCTCATCCTCTCCCCCAAGGATACTTTCTCTTGCCTTGATTCCCCCTTCCTTCCCTGATACTTTTCCCACTCTCCTCTGGTCTACTTTGTGTGCCCCGCTCCGCTCCCCACCCTAACCCCATATCCCACCCACCCCCAGGGGTCCTACATTTATATTTCTACAAGCCACACCTCCTACTACTGCTATCCTATCCAATTCACAGTCTCACAAATTGTGTAACTTCCTTCACTTAGTCACACCTACATACCACTTTAACCAACCCACCACTATCTCACTAAAGTCCTATACCATTACAACCCCTTCCACTCTACCCCCTACTCCCACCACACACCCCTCTACAACATATCAGGAAACCCTACTTCACATACAACTATCTTATCATGTCTACAACTATCCTCCACTCACAACTTAAACTACCTATCACCTTCTTACTATTATTCCTTCTCATTACTACCTACTTCTTAACCTCCTATGAACACTCCTTAACTATTTCTCTCTCACTTCCCTCAAAACATACTAGTACACCTACAACATACCTACCTTCATCCTATTTACCTACCTCATCACAAACCATATATCTACTTCCAAATACCATAGACTATTTCATTGTAAACTACTAAAACTAAATCAAAGAAAGTTTTGACACATCTCTAAAACACATATCCAAAACTATGGTCTACTACTCCATCTACTTCAGGACGGTGACATACACCCCAATCCAGGCCCTCAACCTACAACTACTGAAACACACAGTCACCATATAAAAGCTCTCCTTCCTCCATCAACTATAACTACAAACATACTATCCTTGGCCCACCTAAATATACGCAGTATCTGTAATAAAGTTAGTCAAATACACCCTACTAGAAGTACACAACTTTGACATTCTATGCTTATCAGAAACCTGGCTAAAACCATCTATTAAAGATATTGAAATTACCCCACCTGGATATAACATTGTTAGACTTGATCGCACCTCCAAGAAAGGAGGTGGAGTAGCTATCCTATATAAATCTAACCTGAAGCTTACTCTTCTTGACCTTGCTCTTACCCAAAACAATAATGTCGAAATAATCTGCTCTAGAGTTCAAATTAATACTACTAAATCAATAAACATCATTTGTGCTTATCTGCCTCCAGGAAATAATATCCCCACATTAGAACAACTTCTTGAACAACTCTCAAATTACCTCCCTCAAGAAACACTACTCCTTGGAGACTTTAACATTGACTGGAAATCTTGTAACAATGCTAACCCTACTTCCCATTTAAACCTTTTTAGTTTCAAACAACTAATTGATAGTGCCACTAGAATAAATAAAACAAGCAAAAAGAAACCACCTTAGACTGGGTTCTTACAAACTCCCCTCACAAAGCTACAAAACTGGCATCCTTCCTGATGACCTTAGCGATCACTCCCTCACATATGTCATTAGAGCTAAAACTCATCAAAACTTACCTACCTCACATAGAACACTATATTCAAAGAAACAATTTAATCCCCAAAGATTTCAAACAGAACTCTCACAATACAATTGGACCCCTCTAAAGCACCTCTCTCTCAACAAAGCCGTAGAATATTTCAACTCAGCATTCCTTACAATCCTAAACCACCATGCCCCAAGTCGTACCATTAGAATAAAGACCAGAACAGCACCCTGGCTTACCTCTAATGCTAAACAAAAGATCAGGCTTAAAAATAAATCTTGGAAGAAATGGCGCTCCTCTAGAAACCCAACAGACTATCAAACCTTTAGAGAGCTGAGAAACAAAACCAAAAATGCTATTATTTCAGACAAAAAAAAAACTACTATGTAGAACTTCAGCAATCCACAAAAAAAAAACCAAAAAGGTTCTGGTCTACTATCAATCATCTACTTACCCCAGGTAAAATAGTAACACCTAACCCACAGAATCTAGACCCTGATAATCCCTCTTTAATAGCCAATAACTTCAATAGCTTCTTTACTACTTCCATACAAACACTAGCAAGCCATTTATCCCCTGATGCTTCCCAACTGATCTTAAGTAACACCAACAAAGTCATTCCTTCCCTTCAACTTCAACCCATACCCACCTCCTACATACAATCTCTCTTACAAAACTTAAACCCACTACCCCCTCAGGAGATAAGCTTCCTGCTGAATTCCTTCAGGTAGCAGCAAAAGCTATAGCCTACCCTGTTTCAATCCTAATAAACAGATCCATAAAAGAAAGTGATTTTCCAGCAATCTGGAAGATATCACACATCATACCCTTACATAAAGGAGGCAAATCCACTGACCTCTCTAACTACGCCCAATAGCACTATTATCTCCACTAGCTAAAATCATGGAAAAATGTATACACAAACAACTACTTAACCATCTCCTTCAAAATAACCTACTAGCAAACACTCAACATGGATTTAGACCCTCACATAGTACGACCACTGCACTACTTTCCTTTACTAACACAATAAACTGTAACCGTAATAATAACAAACTAACTGCTTCTCTTTTCCTAGACCTGTCAAAAGCCTTCGACATGGTCAACCATAAACTTCTCCTACACATACTAAACTCACTTGCCTTGGATTTTTCCTCCTTAACCTGGTTCTCATCCTACCTTGAAAACCGACAACAAGCAGTACTCTGGAAAAATTCTCTATCTGCTCTACTACCTATCTCCTTAGGAGTACCTCAAGGATCAATATTAGGTCCACTCTTATTCTCTATCTTTATTAATGATCTTCAATCATCTATCCATAACACTACCTGCATACAATATGCAGATGATTCTACCATCATCTGTACAGCTCCCACCCAATCTGAACTCCAGTCACTCACACAATCTACCTTTTCAACCGTTGAACAATGGTTCTCAAAAGATGTCTCCTTCTCAACTCCAAGAAAACAAAACTATTACTATTCTCACCTACCCACAAATCTCCTCAACTAAATTTTACTATTACTGCAGCTGACAATTCTCTTATCTCCCCAGACTCTACTACCAAACTGCTTGGTGTTACTATTGATAATAATCTTAACTATGATTGTCATATCAATAACACTATAAAAGCAGTAAATAAAAGATAGGTTCACTGTACAGAATAAAACCCTTCCTTACTCCAGAAGCACGGACCACCTTAGCTCAATCACATCTTATCTCCACCCTACTGTATGCTTCCTCTATTTACACCAATCTCTCTAAAGGTAACCTGAAAAAACTAACTACATCCTATCATAATATAGCCCGTTTTGCCACAGCATCCCAGTACAGAACTCACCACTGTAATAACTTAAAACAATTACAATGGTTAGAACTACCTAACAAGCTTATCTATCAACAACTCTTAATTACACATAACATTCTTTATCAACCAACAAAACACCAGCTCTCAGTAACCTCCTTACTCCCTACAAAAACTTGAAACAGCTGCGATCTGCCGAAAAGATACAAGTCACCACAACTAGAATTACAAATTCAGCAGGCAACTGTCTATTTTCAAACTCCATAGGAAAATATGGAATAACCTACCCCAACACATTACCTCACTAGACTCCTTTCAACTTTTCAAAAAACAACTTCTATTACATCTTAACAACTTCTGGCTCTGCTCCTGTACCAATCCAGACTAAATGACTTCTTCGCTCTTCAGCCATACCTCCCTACGTAAAAATCACTATCTTTCCCTGCTATTTCAAATGACTAAATTACTGTACTGTTCTAAAAAAAAAAAAAAAAAAATATGAATATATAGCTTAGGCTATTTGTTTTTTACCTGTTTTTTTTCGCTGTATTTTCTACTACACTAAAATGTATGCATTGTTGCTTAAATGTTTAACCTTGTTTTAATTGTGGAGCTTTTCTCCCCGGGCCTCCACTGAAAATGGAAATTATCCAGCTGGACTAGCCCGGTCAACAAATGTAAAATAAAAAAAATAAAAAATAAATTACCAAATCCATACTGGGTTGGGTTGTTAATAAGGTCTATAATGATTCCTTCCATGACCTTTCAGATGAGGCCAGACAACTTTTGGGCCTATAATTCCCAGGGCTATTTGATGGTGCCCCCTTTGTGCAGAGGGATTAGTGTTGCTCTCCTCTAACTTCAGATGTTGTCTGGTCCCATTGATGCCATGTTTTTGGACTTGGAGAGCACCAAGATGACCTGTCGCTTGAGATAAGAGGCTGAGGAATGGTGGCCGGTATACTTTGGGGATGACTGGAAATAACGGGGGGGGTGAACTTTTCTCCAAATCTATCAGCAAACAGATTGGCCATTACCTCCAGTTGAGTATAGCTGGTGCCATCCAAAACCAGTTCAGCACACAATTGGGTATTCCATTTTAGATTTCAGATGTAGTTAAAGAATTCCTTGTAATTATCCTTAGCCTGGGAGGCTATTTTTGCTTCATAGTTAGATTTGGAGGACTTGACTAGATTACTAATTTGTTAAAGAAGGATTTATTCCTTTGATGAGCTAGTTTTTGCTCTTGGACATCAGTTTCGTTCTCTTGTTGTATAGCTTGTTTATACTTGGGTTCCACCAGGTTAGCTTATATTTTTGGCAAGCCTTGGTCTTAATCCAGTCACGTACAGCCTTTCCTATTCAACTGCTTAAGTAGTTACACAGTGCAATGGTGTGCACCTCTGCATAGGAGGCTGTGTTATCTGCATTTGAGGGGGCTTTCAAACTTCTTATAACATCACTTAGTAGGAAGTAAGTTATTGTAGAAAAAAAATTAAGCATGTTTGAGCTTGATGGAGTATCTGGTCTTATAATTAGATCGAACAAGACTAATTTATGGCCCAATTTCACCAGGGAGAACTTCACACATGGAGGGGGTGCAATGCTCTTCCATGTCAGTGAGTACTATGTCTGTGTAGGGCATTTGAGCCTCTTCTGGATGTGCTGACTAGCTGTTCCAGAGCATTTGCATTGACAAAGTCCAAGAACCTCTGAGCAAGCGTGTCCATGGTTATGTACATTTCCCAGTCAATGGTAGGATATTTAAATACTCATGAGTAAGGTGCTGGGTTGTATGGCAAGTGACTCCAGTAAGTCCTGGTATGCAGTATGTTTTTTCTGTTTCATGGTGGGGGACCTATAACTAGCTATGATGTAGTAGGGGGCTTTGCCTGTAGTTAATTGGACATGGAGTAGCTCAAGAGAGTTATACTGTCTGACCAGTCTCAAAGTGCACTTATCCTTAATGGAGATGGATACACCTCCTTCTTTAGTTCTTTCATGCTCAGTTTGTGGTCTGAATGTATGGAAGGCATTATAGCCCTGCATGGCCTGGGTGCTTTCCACACCTTTGAATCATGTCTTGGTGACTGCACAGATGTCAGCATCTTCCAGAGTGAGAACTGCTTCCAAGGAGTGCAGCTTCTTATTTAGACTCCCAGCACTAAGCAGCAGTACCTTAAGGTTATCTACAGACAATTTTGTTATATTGGGAGGTTGGTTATTTTGATGCTGCCTAAAAAAGGCACAGTAGTTGTGGCTAATGCCTTTGCCGGTATCCAAAAGCCTAAAAGAGGCAGGTGCAGACCATCTTGGGCAAAGTAACATGGCCTGTTAACCATGTCTTCCCAGGCTGACAGATAATGGATCCCCTTGGACTGACACAAGAACCTAAACTAATTGTTAAAGTCAATAATTTTTTGTTTATATTGTGGCATCATCCTTGGAAAGGGTAGAATTTGGCTTAAGATCATATTTATACCTGTCTGTGACACACAGTCTGAGAGCTCAGTCATGTCTCTCTTTATATAGTCCAGTGAGGTACGTTTCAAGTCATTCACCCCACATGGACTGTGACAGAATCATAACGGTACTTGTGGTTGAGTGGCTTGAGTGCTTGAGTGGCTTGATGGATCCTGGAACCTGACAGGCAGCTAAGTGTATCCCATTCCTTATCCAGCCTCGTGGTGGGAACATCTGTGGGTTTTACAATGAAGTCACCTCTGACCAATACATTAGGTTTTGTGGTGTTATGTCTTATGGGCCTATTTGTGAGACACTGGTGTGTGTGTGTTATGTGTTGTGTGTGTTTTTTGTATAATGTGTGTAAGTGGTTTCCTTTTGGGAGGTTTCTAATCCTTTGGTAAGTTAGTAATGAGTACCTCAGCATATGTGGGTTTATGTGCCATGTTCTTATTTAGTGTGGGAAGTGTGTGTGTGCTGACAACCTATTTGGCATTCAATTTGTGCTTATGTGAGAGTCTTGCCTCTAATTTCATAGTGTAACTACATCTCTCACATAAAGTATTTGTTTCAGGAGTAATTTGTTGTCAGTATACAGGAGACAATTTCTGCATTGCCTCAGGATGCCCATGTCAGGCTGGTCAGGGAGATGATGGGAGGCTGCCCTTCCATGATAGCAAGCTCTTACTGTATGTTTTATTAGGTAAGGGAATGTGTTAATTTGACAAGACTGTGCTAGTAACACCGAGAATACTAGACGGATGTATACTTTGTGTTGGCCAAGGTTGATCAATAAGGCAATGCTGCTCAACGTGCAACTGAAGAGCAGCAGAAAAGATTTGAAGGGCTTCACTGACAGCTGTTTAGGGAAAAATTGAACTTCAAGGCTTTTGTGTCTGTACAAGGGGACTGCTAACCACCATTGCACAAAGAAAAGCACAACACAAACATGAAGCTTAAATACCAGCAGAGAGAAACAAGGTTTAAGCTAACTACTAATCAGGAAAGCACGCAATAAGCCTTCCACCAGCAATCCCCAACTCAGGCAGGTTAGATCAGCACACTTCTACCACAAGGGTGCAGAAAAACATCTTTTTAATGTAGAATAGCTGGTTTGGAGACTAAGTGTAACAAGACCACACAAACTACATACAACAGCCCTACAACTAACAGTTATAATGTAATGCTGTAGAATTAACTACTTAAACTAGCAGACAATACATTTTTTTTTGAAACTGCTAAAGTACAGTCACAGTATATATAAGAGAAGTACAAAATATACTTAGAGCCCTTTTGTGTACTTTCCAGCTCAGATAGACCAGGTAAGCACCTACTGCCACTAGATGAATAATCCCAGTCCTCCTAATGTAAAAACACAGTCAAGGAGTGTCCAGAGTGAAATGCTACCACAAACAAGCTTAAAAGATACTAAATGCTGCCACAAACAAACTTAAAGATATGGCTATGGGAGTGTAATTTAAACAGCTTATAAAAGTGTGATTATTTGATAAAGTCTTTGATTTGTATAAATGAGCCAAGAACTACTGAATTGCCCAGAATTTATAAAGGTAAAAAAAAGATAAGCTGATTGATAAGCCCTCAAGCCAATAAAACTACATGCAGAAATCTCAAGTGTTTCTCAACCTGAACAGACAAGGCTACCTCCCTGTGCACTGGATGGAAAATCCACTGACCTCTTGATGTGAAAACGAGTACTTGCTAGAGTGTAAAAAACACTACTTCATCCAACAGCTAGCTAGATAATGAATTCAGAGCAAGTAAATCAGTAGAACAGACCATGTGAGGCAAAATGCACTTTTTAAATATAAGCACAAGGAAAATAAATAATTCAAAATATCATCAGCAATTAGAAAGGGAGGAACTTATTAATCTCAACTTATGGTAGGGGTGGGCAGTTTAATATCAACAGATTTAAAAAGCAGATCAAAAAGTGGGGCAAAAACAAGAAAGGAATCACCAGCAGTGCTTTACTTCATGCAGGCTTGAAATCTTTTCAGAAAAAGACAAAGTCCCAGAAATTCACTGTGTATTTACGTATCAATCAAGTCTTTAAGAGGTAAGATAATTCTTTCCAGGGGCTTCAAGTGACTCCTTTGATTCCCACAAAACTTAAAGCAGGTCATATGACCAAGGACTTATCTAACTGAGTGGACACAGACTGAAGTGACTCTGGGATGTGGGGCTGAAGAAAGGGCATAGTGTGGGAGTTTCTAATTTCAAGCCTATCAAAGGTTAGTTCTTCTCCCACTCCTTAAATCTAACGGCATTCTCTCAAGAAATAATGAAGGAAAATTTACACTGGTGTGAATCAGAGGTCCAACATGACTGTTCATCCTGCTGTAATCCATGTTATCCAGTTTGGCTATAAGTATTTCAACCCTGGATCACCATTGCTGTTATGATACTGTGGCATTAGGAGGTACTGCTAACCATGCCAGGAGAAGTGGAGTAGTGGATGTGTAACATATCCCAGCACAGACAGCTGGGATTTTGTAAATAATTATATGTCATTTGTACATCAAACTGATTTGTACAGATGGTTGCGTTGAAAATGTATTTGTAAGGTTTGTTTGTGTTAAAATGTATCAACAGTGCACCCTGCTCGAAGGAAAAGAAATGTACCCTATATTATAGTAACGGAATTAAATCTATATGTTTAAACAGCATATGCTGTAAGGAAAGATGATACTCTACCTGACTTTGAAAAGTATTCTTGAAATTAAATTACACTGTGGGTTAATCTATAAATATAGTATCCTACAGTTTTGAATGGACCCAGAGATGCAATGTCTGTGCTAGAGAATAGGTTGTAGCTCCTGTAGAAAGAGTGGAATAGGTTTATGGTTTTATGACTTCCAGTGCACCACATCTGAGCAATGCTCTATCTGTGTATATTGGTAACACATAGGTGCTAAAACCTGATAGCTTTTGGCAGTGGGGGGTTGCATGAGAAGTAGAAGTTACATGACCAGATGTATGCAATGTCATTCTGTGCAGAAATAATGTTTTATTATTATAGGAGACTGAAGTCTCAGGAGTATTCTCTATTTTGTCTTGGATCTGACAACAAGGACCACTCACCCATCTTGCCTTGCTCTATTCAGTGAGTAGGAACAATAATTATTTTAATCAATCAGGAATAGATAAGTGAGACTAGCTAAATACTGTTTTTCTACAACTGTGTGAAACTTTCCATCAGTGTTATTTTTAATATTTCCTGTGGCTAAAACTTTGGTGTTTACTGTAAATAGATATCAGTATTCTCATGTTCTTTTATTATTGATTATTATATATATTTAAACTTCTCATTGTGACTGACCCTTTTCGAAAAATATTTACATTTTGAGAGTATTTGAATATATTGATTTGGTGGTAACTCTGGCCACTCCTGAAAGCCTTGCTGTTTGGTCAACATTACCATTTATATTAATATTAACTGCACTCAGTGTAATTGGATCCCTCTTTAACAGCCTTATAATAACTGACTGGTGACAGTGAAGCTACCTTATAGTCTGGACAGAAGGTGGCATAGCTAGTAAATCTGTGCCAGCCTTTCCCAAGTGTGTGTGTGTGTGTGTGTGTGTGTGTGTGTGTGTGTGTGTGTGTGTGTGTGTGTGTGTGTGTGTGTGTGTGTGTGTGTGTGTGTGTGTGTGTGTGTGTGTGTGTGTGTGTGTGTGTGTGTGAAAATTAAATCTCAAAGTGTGTGTGTATCAGCTACTTGGAGCAGGGACATGGAGTATTGGTTTCACAGAGAGAGTAGTGGAGGACTTGCCTCGGGCACTCGGATGAGGACTTAACTCTGAAGTTGTGCCAGTGGAGAGTCTTACTGGGGACCTGGAAGGAGACAGAGAAATCCAGACCATGGGCTGACTGTGCTTCCTGTATGCTGTTAAGGGAAATTGTGTTTGATGCAGAGAGGTCTGCATCTGGAAATACTGAGTGCATCCATTTGTATTCCAAGTGACTGTCTCTCTCCAGTGTGAGTGGTGAGGATTCAAGCTCTTTGATTATTGGCCCAGGGTGGGGATGTCATAGATAGCATATTTAATGGGAGTTGATATGAATGCACCTGACTTTTATGTTCTAATTTTCATATTCATTGAGCTTAACTAAACTCCATTTTATTTTCATTACTTTAATAAAGATTATGATCATTTTATTTGTGCAGCACCTTAGAAGTTATGACACTATTAAATGAGAATGGAGATTTAAACATTCCTTCATTTTTTGCCTCATAGATTCTCTAAAAGGATTTTATTCAACAGGAGTGGGGTTTCTCTTCAGAATCCCATAATCCTCTAGTGATTACTTGCTCCTTAGGGTGAGAGGGAAAGAAAGAAAGAAAGAAAGAAAGAAAGAAAGAAAGAAAGAAAGAAAGAAAGAAAGAAAGAAAGAAAGAAAGAGAGAGAATTAAAAATGGAAATTAATCTGGACTGCGTGAAGCTCCAAGGTCAGTTGGATCAATGAGTCTGAACAGAGAATGTAAACTAGCCTTCTTCAGAGTTTTTACAGGCCTAAGTATTTTACAATGAAAACCTTTACACATACACAAAATGAGGATGTGTTCATTTTACTCTTTACTTCATTTTGGATGGTATTGTGTTTTCTCTCTAACTTGCTACTTGAGCCAGGCTAGTATACAGCCTCCCTCCAAGTACTGATGCAGTTTGGCAATATTTTAAGGATCTCCTCATACCAGAATGATCTAAGAAGTCTCATTCTGTATTTAGGCCATATGTGTCAAGCAGATAAGAGGTGTCATCAGTTACAAAAAATAGATTCATAGCCACTCTTTTTATGCATATGTCAATGTTCCCTCACAGATGGAATAGCCCACATGCAGATGGAGACAACCTCTATCAGAATTACTGTCAAAAGAATGCCACAATTCTCCTGACCAACCATTGCATAGTTTGGTTCTGTGTCCCTAAGCATAGATTGCTGTGGCACTGCAAATGTCTATGTGCCATCTCCACCAAAATGATAGCAATGTTACCCTTCTATCTGGAATGCGTAACACTTGCTTATTGGGTGAGGTCATTCATGCTGCCTTTTGAGATGGAGAGTAAAACAACATTTTGTGTTGGTTGCTAGAAGGTGCCACTTTACATAAATCCTAGTTTAAAATATTTAATCAGGATCAGCTTAGAAAGGGAGAAGGTTGCTTTCCTTGTACAAGTTTCCTAGACATAGTAAGTAATATACAGGACTGCACAGCACTAGTGCACAGACAGCTCACCATTTGCAGCTGTGTGTGGTGCAATAACCTTGAGCTAAACATTTTACAGAACACAATGGGAATCCCACTGTTTTATGCCCCTTGATATATGTGGCACATTCGCAAATGGTTGGCAAGTCATGTAAATAGCGCTGTTCCTACCCAAAGTACCTATACCAGTAGGCTATATCAATTCACTGTTGCATAGCAGTTGGAGTCTGCAAGTAGCCTCCGTGGCAAATGGGCTGCAAGAATACCCATATAGTAAAAAAGTCCCCAGCATGAAGGCATACTGCCCAGGGTAGTAAAACTTGTGCACTGTGGACAGCATTGCAGCAAACTGCCTTTCTGCACCCATGCTCACCAGCCATTAACATTAATGTTTAGATAGAAGAGGTACACAAAGATATGAAATATCAAACTCTATCATCCATTGCAAGAGGAGTAGCACAAGATGTGTTTACTTGTGGAAAAAGTAACTTTTCATACAATGCATAATGACATTTTTGATTCAAAAGCATTCTGTTTTTTTTTCTAACTGTAGTCCTATATACTTGTCCCAGTCATGCCATCTATATATTTTCAGCTTTTCTTTTATTTATTTATTTTTTACTTGTTTTGGGGATCCAATGCTCATTTACATATTGTACCATTCATCGAATGACAGCATTGCTCATCCTATAACATACTATGAGGAGTGTACTACATAATACTTCAAAACACTCCATTCTGGCTCCAATCACAATAGAGTTTCTGCATAACAAGCCCACAGACCCTTGTGCCTGGAGCTACAGTACCTAGTTGTTTGCCGTTCAGTGTCTTCATTCATGTTACAAGAAATTCTGATGGAAAATGCTGCATAAGTCCATGTATGGTTTTACTTAATGGGTCACAATAGCTCCAAATGGATTATTACTGTCTGAACAAAGATTCCTGAATCATAGCATTCTGCAAGCCATACATACAATCAGCAGCAACATTCATATTTTGTAATGGGGTTGCACACAAATATAAGGGGCTTCAGATACCATCACCCTTTTAATACATATTTAAACTCTGGAGTACACTCTGACCCAAGGATGAGGACTGTCTTGAGTTGATGTTGTGATACTTTAGACATAAACTACAAATTAAAGAGGGTATAACTGACTTGTCCTACTGAAAATACATAGCTGTTTATCTTTTGTAGAGTTATGAGTCAGTATGCCATAATCAGTCAGTAGTAATTCATCCAGACATGGATCAGATAATGTAGAACCATGTAGACTAGGCCTCATAAAACATGTAGATTAGGACTCATAAACCATGTAGATTAGGATTCATAAAACATGTAGATTAGGACTCATAAAACATGTAGATTAGGACTCATAAAACATGTAGATTAGGATTCATAAAACATGTAGATTAGGACTCATAAAACATGTAGATTAGGACTCATAAAACATGTAGATTAGGACTCATAAAACATGTAGCTTAGGACTCATAAAACATATACCTTTCTCTTAGCACTATTCTTCATTTTTTCATGGTACCTATTAAAACTCACTCAGCTGCATTCCCTGACGATTACTGATTTTAATATCCTCTGATTTGAACCACTCCACCACGTCTCTCAGCCTGTGTCCCCACTTTCTGTGTCATAATCTGTCCTTTCACAATTCTTGCTTACTATTCCTCAGGTTTCTCTACTTACTTATCATTTTCTTTCTATCTGCATTAATATTTATCTTTTAATGTCCCATTAATGAAAAAGATTATTGCTACCTAAAGTGCTTTAAATTCTCCTTCCTTCTGTGATCTTCCTTTTATTTTTCTTCTTGTTCTGCACTGAACTGAAAATTCATTCTTTATCACATATTGGTACCTACTGTCTCTGTACCATCCATACCTACTATATCCCATGCTTTCTGAGTGTCACATTACTGACTTCCACCTGTCCACATGAGAAATATCTTCCTTCACTAGTTGAATTTCTTCCCATTTGCTGTTGCATCTGCCAAAGTGTAGCTTTCACTTTCTGTACTTTTCGGCTTTCAGTATCTACACTCCCATTCAGTAACAGAAACATACACTCTGTTAAACACATCTATCTCTGTACACACACACACACACACACACACACACACACACACACACACACACACACACACACACACACACACACACACACATACACACACAAGCTCACTCCTTCACCAGCCCCCTTTCACTATCTCCCAGTCAGACACACATAGACATACAATACTCACAGATGCAACCCCTATCATACACTAATTTGCATACCTCCCAACCCTATCTTAGTACTAACGTCTGCAGTACTTATGTTTTCCATGATGAGTGAACTCTCATTTTGTCTGTGTTTATTACTATGATGTGGTAGGGGTATCTCTGCTGATCTAAATATCTTAGCAATTTCATGACATGCTAGACATGTAGATGCCTTCCTGGAGGCAGTTGTGAGGGAGACGGCACATGGTTAATGAGTATGCGCCTCTTCATGCTACAGCACCATGTTAAGGCAGTCTCTGAATTCAAAAAGGTTACCGCAACATGCACATGCAGTTTACACATTGCAGTAACCTTTATGACTCTCACTCCCCTTGAATCTTTTTATTGTATGCATAAAACACTCAGTCTTCTAGATTTCCTTGCTGTTGAAGCAGAGTTCCTCTTTACAATTTTCTTTGGATAAAAATCTCTCAGCTCATACATTTTCTTTGCTCTTCTTTAACTGCTCTGTTTATACAAGTCAGATATAAAGACTCCATGTCCGAGCAGTCCTTAACAACTCGGATGTTCCCCAGGGTTCTATACTTGATCCTATATGTTTTTCCTTCTATTTAAATGATGTCTCCTCCTCCTGTTCATATTATTGACACCTAAGTGGTTGTCTGTTGATGCAAGAGTTGTACTTGGTTATTAACACCTCATTAGGTTCCTTCACTCATTCCTATTGCAAAATTCTGAAGATGCATGGCTGACTCTTAAAAGTATGTAACTAACATAAACACCCAAATTCTGATCCATTTCCAATGTAATGCATGTATCTTTTCAATGCCCTGTACCTACTTTATGTTAGTAATATATATAATAATAATAATAATAGTAATAATAGTAATAACCATAATAATTGTAACAACAATACTGCCATTTTATTAATATCATCTTCTTATTTAAATGTCTGGAGTTCATTTTATATGAATTACTTATCTGTGAATACTACATTCTTAAATAAGATTTTTATTTCTAAGTCTTAAACTTGTGTTGAAGTCTACTGGCAATCTTATTTCAGTACTTGCCAACCATTTTCCAAGATCTCTTTATCCATCCATTAGCCTTCTCTTTTTCAGCTTTCCTCCCAACTGCTTCATTTCTCAAACAGGATGTTACTTATAACATATGCATATTTGCTTCATTCATTAATTTATGCTCAGATTACCTTCTTAAATTACTTGATGGTCCCTGGGGAACTGCAGCCTAGCCAGTCACTCTATGGTGTAAGGTAGACAAGTTAACCTTGGATGTGGTATATGTCTATTACACCATGTTTACAGCCTCACATACAACTCATGCAGGGCACAGACTCATATGGCCAATTTAGAGAATCGCCAGTTCATCTACAATGCATATTTGAGATGTCAGAAGATATTGGAGCACCTGAAAAAAATTGTTAAGACTGGAAGGAAGTATAGCTTTGACATGGAAGCCATCTATGAAATAAATAAAATTGGTAAACTAAACATTGCGAGGTAAAAGCACAAACAAAACCCTGTGCATTACTGTTGGTTTATTGATTTAAGTAACAGGTTAGAATTGAACAGGTGAGACAATATCATTTACTTCTTCTTGCTGACAAGGTATTTATACTGCAAACCCCACTGGTAATAGCTTCAGTGTTTATCTTATGTTAGCCTTCTTGGCCGCCAGATTACCTACCTCATATTTTGCTCTTATGGTCTTCCTACTATATATTTTAGTTTTAGATCTTATGAAGTGCTTCTCTGTCAGACATATTTCCTTTCTTTTCTTCTTTACTATCTCCTAATTCAAAAATGTTCTTCACCTTTGTTATTCAATGCTGCTTAACTCTGCTGTTTTCCAACTCTTGTCTCATGCTTACAGCATTGCACCTTGTGTCATACTTGCTCCTATCAACGTATTCAGCTCATTTGTTTCTCCAACTTACCCTCGCTGTAAAGTTTTAGTCTTATACATTGACTGATTTCTTAAATTGTGCCACGACAGGAGTTTATATATGGCTTAATACATCAGGCATAACCATGTGTCCATAAATATGTATTCTTATTTGTATGGCAATATTTGCTATGTATTCAACATTAACATCCTCATGCTCAGAGATTCTGGAAAAAGTTTCCAATCCCATGACTTAAGATACTCACTTGTGTTGTACAAATTGTTATTTCCATCCTATCCACTTACATTACCCCAACTGCATCACAACCATTTGTGAATATTGTTGATGTATTTTTAAGCCTGGAAATAATGTCTATAAACTTTTATATAACCATGAGCTCCTTTAAATTTTGCCATGTTTTGTGCTCATGTATCTTATCTCCAGGGATTACAGTCTTCATTGATTACTCATTACTTTAGAATCTTTCTTAGCTTTTTTCCTATGGCTATGTTCTCGATTAATTTTTCATCACTGCAAAGTGATATGCATTACCTCATACTTTTGACAAGTATTTGTCTAAAAATATAGTAGAACTTGAGAGACCTCAGAGATTCATAACTAAAAATATCAGTGACCTCAAAAATCTTAGTTATCAGGACAGACTAGCAGGCCTTTCCCTATACTCAGTCTGTTACAGACTCCATCATGGAGATCTGTGTCTAGCCTTTCGAGTCATGAAACATCCAACCCTATTTGACCTCCTATTCCTTCACAAAACTAATGGTACCTCACATACTTGGATAAAGGAACTAAACTTTCACCAGCAGATGGATAAGACACATTGGTGCAATAGATTCATGTCCCAGTGTATCCCTCATCTCTGAAACAAACTTCCACAACATGTCAAGCAGAGTAGCACCCTTACCACCTTCAAGGTAAATCTAAACAATTGGATGGGCACCCACAACTTCTCTCCCAGTCTATCTTGTCTTCCACTTCATGAAACTAAAAGGAACTTATGAACAGGGATTTTGGCTAGTCTCAAAATGGTTTAAAGACTGTTTACCTAGTGCTTACATATTAACCTATAAACATTAAAGGCAGGAAGGTGAGATAGGAGTAGATAGTTGCTAAAGAGGTAAGTAGGAAAGGGGCAAAAAGGGCAAGTGTTAAAAATCGACTGGTGTGGAAGTGAGCGATGGTACAGGATAGAGGACTGGTTTAATGTCTGAAGAATAACCGAAATATGTACATGCAACTATTTTTTTATTTATTTATTTTTTTGTTTTTTGTTATGTACGAAGGCTAGTACTTGAGGCCTGAATTTGCTGCAATCAGCTGTGTGACTGAATTTCACTTGGGAAAGAGTTCCAAAGTGTGGATGTGAAGATACAGAAGGTGTGGTCGTATGGCACAAAGGTGTTGCAGATCTGGTTAAGATAAAGACATTGTTGGCTTGTGAATGAATTTGGAAAGGTGTTTCTTGAATTGCTAGCCTGTGATGTGGGAGGGTATGGATTCCTTATAATGTGTGTTGTGAACAAGAAGAAGGAGAAGGAGATATTCACTCTGATGGACAGCCAGCTGCCTCACTGCAGAGTGTAATGCTGTGTTCATTTCTACATGGGACGAGTATGAATGCACAGATTTTGCTTGGCAGTGTTTTCTGTGCTCCAAGGTTTTTATTAGATACGTAAGCCAGTAAAGGTATCTCATGTTCAAACTGAAGTTGTAAGACAGGCTTACGTACTGTTTCTCCCTTCATGGGTGAGGAATTATGCTATTTGATAGTAGCCAAAAAAATGTGTGGTGGAATTTTACTTTTTTGTTACCCACATGTAAGTATATGTTTAGACTTATGTCAAGAGTCAGGCCTACGTACTCATTTAATTTGTTGTGAACTATAGGAAAGGAGGGAGAAATAGAGGCAGTTTGGCAAATTTTTAATGGGTGCCAAAAAAAACATGCTTTAGTCTTTTCAGGGTTCAGTCTTATATGCTTGATGAGATGCTGGGCATACAATTTGTTAAGGTTGTCCTGGAGTTCATGCAGAATAGCATAGTACTTGTGCCACCAGTAAAGCAAGTGTCATCAGTGTATAAAATAATATCAGATTCTTTAAGGGTTTACCTATGAGTCATTAACGGGCTGTCCAACAAGGAAATTTTGAATAGTAAACAGTGCTGTAAGTTTCATCGCAGTGTGTTCTATTGTGTAAGCCAGCTAAGTGTTTTTCATGTTTTTGTATTTCTATTTTCTCCACTGTGGTGTGATTTTGAAGGTGCTATACATAATTTAGGTTGCATGGATGTGCAGGAGGGCTTGCCTCCCACAAAAAATAATTGGTAACTTGACATATTGTGATACATTTTTACTTATATTTTTCAATATGAGACAGAGAAATATCACTTGAAAATTTACACTGCTTGTAGTGTCAGTGGCACAGCAGGTAGAATACTGACCTTTGGTGATGGAAAATCAGATAGCTGTGGGTTATTTTAACACTCCAGGTGCATGAACTAATTTCAAATATTGACACTGCAGTGCAGCATAAGTGGAATGCTGCACTCCTAAATTTGCTATACTTCAGATAAGAAGTTAAACCGAGGTCCCATCTGCTTGACTTGGGGGTAGTTCAGCTGGCTGCAAAAGACCCCATTGAAAAGATTGTGGGTTGTTTATTTAAAACATTATTTACAATGCTATTTACAAATTTAAATATTTATATATTCACAACTTATACAGTGTACATGTTTCCGATCCTTTTGATTGCCATGCTATCATAAAAATCGTATTTTTCATTATTATATTAAACTTCTATCTTCATTATCTTTATTTAACCTCCACTTCTTTTCTACAACCACCATTTAATTTTTCTTAAAATTATTGTTAGTCTTCATTTACCATTAAACATGATTTAATTTAATCTTTCATTCCAAATAGTCCGCATAATGTAAAATAATCTTTTATCTATTTTACTAACGTATTTTTTATTTTTATGGCTATAATATCCATATTTATATCATTAACCTCCTTTATATTTTCAAAGAACTTTTCTTCACATACTTTTCCCACAGTTTTACAACCTTTATACATTATAAGAAAACATGTTCTGCATTTCTTCTTTCTCACACTATATATATACAAACTCTTTCAGTATTTTATATGGCTTATTTCTTTTTACTGATAATTTATTAATCGCTAATCTCTATAAAGATCTTGACATTCTACTTGCTTATTACACCATGCTTTTCATACTTTTACAACTTTAACTTTTTCATGCCCTAGCTCAGCCTAAGAATTAACATAGTAATATTGCATCATGATATTTTGTATCACACTTTTCTCTCATTTTCTATTTCATCAATTTTTATTTTCCATATTTTTTGCTTGATAATATCTGATTTCTTCTTTTAAACATTCCTTTTCCTCTTTTGAATTCTTTAACATGTCCCGATGTCACTCATATTTGTACTTTAATACATTTTCCACTAACATTTCATTTTTATTATTTATCCAAAACAAAACTTTACACAAATTTAAAGAAGCAGCGCAAACAATTGGGTTTATTAATCTTAAACCTCCATCTCCAGAAGACTCATCTCTTCACTGGACACAAACTCCATATAAAAGAAAAATTACTTGAATTATTTATTTTTATTACATTATTGGCAAAATACAGACACCAGCTAAATATGGAATCTTTCCCAGTATAATTGAATTAATCAAACCTTTGTATTAAACAATAGCTTGTATGTTTTCCCAAAACACCAACCATCCTTTATTTCATTATCCTATTCCATTGCACCTCACAAATTTTTACCTCAAATCTTATTCCTAACACATAGATGTTTTTCACTGAAAAAACATAATCTTTCTATCTTTACTATATCACCCAGTCATTTACATTTTTAATTTAAACTTATGCCTATTATATTTAAACATTGATGTACATAACATATAACTTTTCATTCAGACTTTTTTCCTCTTAATCAATAAATACACCTCTGCATAAATAAACATAACTGGATTTTTATCCTTCATTAGTAATATAAGTAGCACCTATCATATGCAAATTAATATCTCTAATACATTCATAGCTAATGGAAATAATATGCTACTCATAGGGCATCCCTAAAGTATGCCATTCTTTATTTCTATTTCTTTGCTTAACCATCCATTCAATAAAATTCTTACTTTATTTTTATTATGTGCAGAACAACACACATTCTTAATTTTCTCACTGATGTTACACTCCTCCATAATTGTCCACAAAGTTCATATTGTGCTGTCTCAGATCTGTCCCAGATGTTTTATTTAAATCTTGTATCATGATCTTGGTCTCATTAGTCCTGTTTATATCATCCACAATTCCCCTTACTATTAATAATTCCTGGCATCCTTTTCCCTTTAAACCATATATACTATCTTCCATAGTACATTTCATTTTACATTCCTTTCTCTTCTGAATTATTTTCATAAAAATCTTATAATTTGCATTGTTCAATACTATAGGGCTCCAATTTTCAATTTTATTTTTATCTTCCTTTTTCCATATAAATTTAAGTATACCACTGCATAAATCTTTACATAAACCTTCATTTAACCACTCATTCATAACCTTTTTTTTTTTGCCAGTCAGTAAAATTCTTATAAAATTGGTATCCTATTTCATCTGGTCATGACGCTGACTGTAAATTATCTTGTCCAAGTACCTTAGGTAATTCATATAAGGAAATTTTGTTTTCAAGTTCTTTAGTCTCTTGTTCTGCTAATTTTTTAACATGCCCTGCTTTTTTGTACTTTCCTTCTATCTTGAAACATTTTCTTTACATAATTTATTATGATATTCGTAATTTGTTCATGAGATCTTCTTACCTTTCCTCTATCACCTTTCATTATTCTCATTATACTAGTATTACCTTTAACTATGCTTCTCAAATAAGCTGGTACCTCTTCTGTTTACCTTGTAAGTAGTATCTTTGCTTTAATAATTATCCGTTACTTTTATATTGATTCTTGCATAAATTCTCCATTCTATCACATAGTATTTTCTATCATTCCTTTCCAAATTATTTTTAAAGCATCTATACATATTGTTTTATAATTTTTTTTTTCATTTTATTTCACCTGACTGGCATTCTAAAAAAAAAACATTTTTTATATATATTTTTTTAAAAGCTAGCCGCCACTCTATCCAGTTTTTATAACACACACTAGTGGAAATGTGATCTTTTCAAACTGTGTACTCAGTTTCTTTCCATTTTCATTCCAGAAGTTCTCATTTATTCTTTTTATTCCTTTTCCTAATCAGATATACTTATTTTCCTGTATCTCTAGCCATATGGCTGAGTGATCTGAAAAGCCTGTCAGAAGTGTCTCTTCCTTAGTTATATTTAAACCTTGTGATATAATAAAATAATCTATTTCAGTCTTATGTACACCTTGACTACATGGCCACAAATTATTATTCCAAATCTTTAAATTGTCATATTTTATAACTTCAAAAATTTTAAACATCATTTTCTCTCTTCTCTCAATAAAATTACAATTAAAATCTCCCGTTAATATTATACTCATATTATGAATGAAAAACAAACTGAAAATATGCCTCTGTACAAGTGAAGATTCACAGTTAAATATACAAAAAGCACTTGCAAGGTGTTGCAATAAATTTCAAAAGCTGCCAAGTGGTGAATCCCAAAGAAAACTTCATTTTATTAACACAAATCATCATGAAGGCCATTTTCATGGCCGAAAGTGCTTAAGCCTGTATTTGTGTTAATAAAAGGAAGTTTTCTTTGGGATTCACCACTTGGCAGCTTTTGGAATTCATTGCAACACCTTGCAAGTGCATTTTGTATATTATACACATATTAATTACTACATAATAAAGAATTTTAGAAAACAAATGTTCCCTTTCTTTACTTATAAGTAATTCTTTTAAGCTTCTTTAGTAATCTGGAAAAAGCCCTGGCTGCTGTCTGCTCCTCTCCCATCTTTCTTGCCTGTGTTTCCCTGCTCTTCTTGTGCTTCCAACACTAAGCCTATAGGAACCTAAAGACCCTCTCCAAATATCAGTGGGCTCACTTCTCAGCCTTAAACTCCCTGCATCCCCACTCAAGGATACAAGAAAAGTATGTTTGCTGTCTAACTACTGCCAGTTATTTCTCTTCCATTGTACCATTGCTATAGATGCCAAAGCATGTTCTGAGCCAGGATAGCCAGCAACCTCTACCCCCCCCCCTTTTAGTACCTAACACTCACTTCCCCCTCGACTGTCTACACGTAACTCCCCATCCTAGCTCTCACTCCTCCCCTGTCTTTACAGCTACCTCCCTCACATAGCTACCTGCAGTTACAGACCTGTCCAGTAGGTGGCACCCTTCTCCCAATCTCATCTCACTCTTATCGTCCTGTGTCTATATTGCTTACCTTATTTTCTGTAGTCCCAGACCTGCTTTTTATCTCCTCCAACTACATCCTATACTATACTATCTAATACTACCATTTCTAGGTTCTTTCATCGCTGTTCTTACCCACTTCTGACTTATCAAACTTACCTTCTGTAGCCTGTACTGCTGATTGTTTCTTCTACAGCTGCTTCTTTACCTGTTTCTACCCGCTCCATTTGCCCTGCAGGCTTACTCCGCTCCCCTCCCTACCCCCCAATTCCCACCCACTCCCTGGGGTCCTACACTTATACTTACTAGCCACACCCCTTCCTCCTCCCAGTACTCTAGGTAAAGATTTTATTTGCTCATATACTTCCACTCCTTCCATCTCAAACCTCTCCCCTTACTCTCCTCCCACACCCCTCCCCACCCCTCATCCACACTTACTATACTTCCATACCTACAAGTAACACAATTACTAACTCACCCATTTAAATGGATAAACTACACTCTACTGCTCATTTCCAATTATTTGTCATGCTTATACTACTTTCACCTCTCACTTTTGCCTTCATACTCTCCTCCTATGAAACTCCATTACTTCTTACTTTCACCACCCTTATAAACAAACCAGCTCCCTGTATCTACCCATCCTCTTTAACCATGCCAACATAACAACTACTACCAGTCACCTACTAGCAAAATATTTATTTATTTATTATTTATTTCCAGTTTGGTGACCGGGGAGATCCACTGGGCTCAGGAAGTCCATTTTCAGTGGAGGCCCGGGGAGAAAAGCTCTGCGTTACACAGTTAGTTATAGAGAATATTACAGTGAAATTATTGCAAGGCATACTTTAGATAGGTACAATTAAGAATAAGAAAGCAATTACAATTTCATTTTAGCATGAGAAACTGGCAATAGCATTTAACATACATAGAAAAAGAACAACAGGAACCAATTACATTTTTGTCTAACATGAATAACAGCCAATAACAATTAACATACAAAGTACAGTTTTGTTATTTACAGAGAGTACAAATTGTATCAGGTCAACTGGTCAACTAGAGTTCAGAGTTAGCCAGGGGAGTAAGGGGGGAAGGAGTGGTTAGGAGGAGTGAGGGGAGAGCACAGTTGCATTTCCTAGTTGAGAAGAGATGGGAATGTAGCTGAGTTTTAAAATTTTCAAAGTTTTTGCAAGTCCTTAAAGAAGTAGGGAGAGAATTCCATTTTTTAGCTGAGGAAAATTATAGGAGATGCTGACCTGCAGGGTGGTTGGGTTTGCGGACAGAGATTAGGTTTTGGTGAGTAGATCTGAGAGTTCTATGAGGAGTATAAGGTTGGAGGATGTTAGATAGTGCAGGACATCTAGTTGGTTGAAATTATAATTTGTGGGCTGTGATGAGTTGGAGGTAATCTAAATGGTTGGGAGCTCAAGCCAATTTAGCAAATTGGATGGTGAGAGGAGGCTTTGGCCTTGGTAGCGAATTTGGAAATCTTATTGTAACAGACCTCCAGTTTGGATGTAAGAGTAGCGGATACTTTAGTTAGTAGGGGAGATCCATATAGTAGTGAGGGGAGCAGATAGGTTGTGGTTAGAGTTAGTCTAGTGGAGGGAGAGAGGAAGTGGCTGTTTCTGTATAGTAAGCCAAGTTTTATATGGGTTTTCTTAATGTTTTGCTGGATGTGAGTATCAAAGTTTAGGTGTTCATCGATAGTAACACCGAGGAGTTTAGCGAAGGGAACGACTTCTATAGTAGAATTATTTAGGCTAGTGATTTGGAATGATGTTTTGTCAATGTGGGGAGCTTTTGAGGGAGAGAATAGAAGTATTTTGGATTTGCTAGCATTTAGAGGGAGATGATTTTGGAGCATCCAGTTTTCTGTGGAGGAGAAAGCAGTTTGGGTGACTGTTTGGAGTTCAGAAAGGTTTGAGGCACAGCAGATTAAAGTAGAATCATCAGCGTGTTGCACAATTTTGGTGTTGGGTAAGGCTTTATGGAAGTCATTAATAAAGATGTTGAATAGCATTGGGCCAAGTATGGATCCTTGAGGTACTCCAGTGGGGTTAGGAAGGAAGGTAGAGGTGCCTTTCTTCCATTTTACAGCCTGAGACCTGTTGGAAAGATAGCTAGAGAACCAGGATAAGGTACTGAGGGAGAGATTAAGATTAGAAAGATGGTTTAGGATGTGGGAGTGGGAGATGGTACTGAATGCTTTGGATAAATCCAGTAGAACTGTAGATACTATTTTTCCAGAGTCATGGGCGAGGTTTGCAGTGTGTAGGAAGGAGTGAAGAGCAGTGATGGCACTGTGGCCAGGTCGGAAGCCGTGTTGGGTACGAGTGATTAGTTGGTGTTTGGTTAGGAATGGCATAAGCTGAAGGTGGATGCATTTTTCAAGGAGTTTAGAGATTGGGGAGAGGATAGCTATAGGACAGAAGTTTGAAGTACTATTATTTTGCCTCCTTTATGGAGAGGTATAATAAAGGTGGAACACCATAATTTTGGAACGTATGATTCCAGCATGGATCGATTGATCAGGATACTGATGGGGAGAGCGATACCATCTGCGGCTGTTTTTAGGAAGGTGGATGGGATGTTGTCAGGGGCATTGGAGCAAGGTTTTAGGTTAGAGAGTAGCTTCTTTATGTGAAAGGTTGAGATGGGTTTAAGTTCAAAAGTAGGAGGAGGAGGAGCAGGGGTTGAGGAGGATTGGGTGGTTTGAGGGGGAAGGATATTCTGGGGGAAGGACTTGGTTAGTTCTGCTATAGAGTTGGTAAAGAAGGAATTGAACAGAGAGGCTATTTCATGGTCAGATTTGCTGGTATCTGGGCAGGGGTTGATTTTAGTACCTGGGTTGAGAAGGGAATTAATTGAGTTCCAGAATAGTTTGGGGCTTTTTAGATTATTTAACTGAAGTTTGGTATAGTAAGACTTTTTGTCTCTAGTTATTTGTTTTTTAACAAGATTGCGTAGTTGTTTGTATCTAAGTATAATTTCAGGTTGTTTGTGTTGGAGATATGTTTTCCAGGTTTTGTCTCTTTGAAGTATAAGTTTTTTGGTGTCTTTGGTTAGCCAAGCAGCAGTCTTGGCTTTTACTCTTTTTGTTCTTATTGGAACTAGGGAGTTCAGGATATCTAAAAAGGTTGAATTGAAAAACTCAACAGCTTAGTCTAGTGGAAGGGTTTTTAGGGGATTCCAGTTTGTTTGTCTTAGGGAAACAGAGAAAGTTATTGGATTAAAGTTTGTGAGTTTTCGAGTCTGGATAAACTGGTGTAATTGAGGAGAAGAGGGGGTAGCTCGATGGGTGAAGGCTGGTAAATGGTCTCCTAATGGGTCAGGAATGACACCGGAATTTATGACTTTGTTTGGATTGGATACTAGGATCCAGTCTAGTATGGAACCAAGGTTTGTTTTATTAGGCCTGGTAATGGAGTTAGTTAGTTGGGTGTAATTAAATAGAATGATAGATAAGGAGGGGTAAGGGTTGTTGATTTTATTCCAGTCGATGTTTACATCTCCAAGTATATAGGTCTCTAGCTTGATATTGGAGGAGGACCAGGATAGGATTTCCTCAAGAGTACTGATGTTATTTCCAGTGGGGATGTAGAGGTAAATTATGCAGATTCTTTTGTGGTTGTTTAATTTTAGTAGGCCTATTACTAGTTCCGCATTGTTGAATGGAGGGATGAGGTCGGGGAATGGGGTGATGGAGAGCTGGATGGAACAGATTAAGGCTACATCACCACCTTTTCTATTATTGCGGTCACATCTGAGGCATTGGTATCCGGAGGGGGGGATTCAGGGTCACTAATGTGAAGTTTTAGCCACGTTTCAGAGATGGCTACAATGTCGGGCAAGTTGTGATTTAACCAAGCATGAAAGTGGGTTACTTTATTTTTTAGGCTTTGGGCATTAATGGTGAGGAATTTTAGGTATTTAAGATTGGACTTATTAATGATGATGGGGGGAGTAAGGGTAGGTGTGAAATTTGGCCCTGGGTTAGGGTGTATGTCCCCAGATAAGCAGAAGTAGTTGAGGAAGGGTAGAAGTAGTTTTGGATTGTTAGATAGTCGAGAATAGTAGTGTATTTGTTTAGGCTTGCAGTATTTAATAGAGAATGGAAGAAGTTTTATTCTGAAAAAGTGGAGTGGAAGAGATTGAACTAAAGAGGAGGATATGCTATGAAAGTGTGCTTTTGAGATAAGAGGAAGAGGGTAGAGAGAGGGGGGGTTCTGATAGGAAGGAAGGGTGAAGATGGATGTACTTGTAGGAGGTGGCAAGGTATAAAGGGAGTAGGAACAGGATACAGATAGATGGGATGAAAATGATTGTATGGAGAGGCATGGTAGATGATTTCTGTGAAGATTTAGTAGGGAGGAGGGTGAAGGAAAACTTTTAGTGGGTGGGGAGGAGTGGTAGTGATTGGCAGGTGGAGGAAGGAAGGGGAGGAGTAGATGAGTGGAGGGGATTGGTTGGTGGAGAAGGGGAGGGATTTACAGCAGAAATAAATGTAGGGACAGTGAGGCTGAGTGTGAATTAGGGGTAGGGTAGGGGAGCGGAGTGAGCCCACAGGGCAAATGGAGTGGGAAGAGCCAAGAAAGAGGAAGAGAAGCAGCAGAAGTGTATCAGTGAAGCAGAGAGGAGTTCCAGGGTATTAAGGTATGGGGTAGGGACTATGTAAGAGAAACTAAGGGGCAAGCTGAGGGTTGCTAGGATAGGGGGAATGGTTTCACACTATTGATCTGTTCAGAAATTGTAGAATAAAAAGTAGGAGTGGACAGTGCCACCTAGTGGCCAAACAGTTAAGTGCTAGGGAAAGACCTCAGGCACTCAAGAGAGAGAGGGAGGAGTCTTCTAAATAAGAGGGGAAAAATTAATTCTGCGTTAGGCTGCTGGCTGCTAGCTGTATCTCACTGGGTAGGTAGACAACAGGGTAGAATGAGGGTAGAGCTATAGTTTACTATAGGGTACATACCTACTATACTAAATATCACAGAATACACCACATTAGGTATAACAACCTCAATCCCAGGAGATCCCTACTCACTAATAGCAAACTCCCTAGTCCATACTATCTCAAATAACTCCACTTATTAAAAGATGGAGACATTCACCGAAACCCAGGCCCAATAACAACTCCAATCTCTCTCCCCAACCCCAACCAATCCACTAATTTTTCCATCACTAGACACACTAATTCACTCCTTATAGCTCATCTTAATATTCGAAGCAATAACAATAAAATAGCTCAACTCCATGCCCTCTTAGAGGTCTACTCCTTCGACATTCTTTGTTTAACAGAAACCTGGCTAAAACCTGCAACCAAAGACAATGAAGTCATCTCACCAGGGTATAATATTCTAAGACTCGACCATGTAGCCAAAAAGGGTGGGGGTTGCTATTCTATTTAAATCAGGATTACAATTAACCACTTATGACACTAAACCACCACCTAATACCAATGCAGAAATTATCATATCCAAACTTGAACTTAACAATGCCAAAGCCATCTATATTATTTGTATCTATCTACCCCCCGGTAACAATACCACCATGGAAAATATCCTATGCTGGTAATCTCAACACCTGCCCCAACAAACTATAATCCTTGGTGATATAAACATTGATTGCAATTGCTGTAGCAGCAGCCACCCTACTACCCACATATGCCTTTATGTTTTTTTCCAAAGCCATCACCTCCCCCACCAGGATAAACAAATGCAACAAGAAAGAAAACACATCAGAGTGGATTCTGATAAACAACCATCCTCAAATATATGAATCTGGAACCCTTCCTGATGACATAAGTGAACACTCACTTACCTATATCATCAGGCATAAATCCTATTCTCCCATTCCTACCACTATCAGGAATATCAGATCCAAAAAGAAGTTCAACCCCGATCTCTTCCAAAAGGAACTTAGAGCATGCAATTAGCCTCCCTTAAATTACCTCCCTCTAGGAGCGGTTCAATACTTTAATTCAAACTTCTTAGCTATTCTTGATCACCATGCCCCAACCCGTACAATCAGATTCAAGACCAAATCTGGCCCTTGGCTTTCTAAAGAAACCAAACATAAAATCCATCTCAGAAATAAACACTGGGCTAAATGGAGAATGACCAAAAATCCTGTTGACCAACAACATTTCAGAGAGCTAAGAAATAACACTAAGAAAGCTATACTATCAGATAAAATAAACTACTACCTTCAATTTCAGAAGGCTGACCATAATAACCCACAAAAGTTCTGGGTGAGCATCAACCAATTACTACATCCAGGTCAATCCAGTACACCAAACCCACAAAAAACTGACTATGAAAATCCCATGTATACTGCCAATGCCTTCAATTACTTTTTTACTGAGACTATCCAAACACTAACCAGTCAGTTATCATCTAGTAATTTTACTTTACCTACCTACAACAAAACTTCACCCCTGCCATTTCTTCTCCAACCAGTCCCAACAACCCATATTCTTGCCCTAATCCTAAAATTGAAACCATGCTCTCCTTCAGCAGACCAACTACCTGCTGAATACCTACAGAAATCTGCCAAATCGATTGCTTACCCCCATCTCCATTCTTATCAATAGAACGATTAGTGAAGGCCACATCCCTAGCATCTGGAAAGTCTCCCATATTATCCCCCTTCACAAAGGTGGCAACTCCACCGAATTCTCCAACTATCATCCCATAGCTCTTTTTTCTCCTTTAGCAAAGATCATGGAGAAATGCAGACATAGGCAATTGCTAGACCACCTAATCCACAATAACTTGCTCTCTAGCTGTCAACATGGTTTCAGACCTTCCCATAGCACTACCACTGCCCTCCTTTCCTTTACAGATTGTATTAACAAAAAACATAACTGCAATTTGATCTCGGCAGCACTATTTATCGATCTGTCCAAAGCATTCGATATGGTAAATCATCAAATTCTGATAGATATCCTCAAATCCCTGTCCTTACATGCACTCTCTATCAAATGGTTCCAATCCTACTTAAATAAACGACAGCAGGCTGTACTTTGGCACAACATTCTATCTACCCACCTACCAGTTAACCTCGGTGTACCTCAGGGGTCCATATTAGGACCTCTCCTTTTCTCCATATTCATCAATGACCTTCATCAAGCAATTCCCCAAGCTACTTGCATACAATATGCTGATGACTCCACACTTGTATGCTCTGCTAAAACCACCTCTGACCTTCACTTCACTCCCTTACCCAAAACGTTTTTAACACTATGGAACAATGGTTCACTCATCGTTGCCTACTCTTAAACCCCCAAAAAAATGAAACTCCTCCTTTTCAATCCAAATCTTAAGTCCTCCCCCATAGATTTTTCTGTTTCTTCCACTAATGGCACCATTATATCCCCAGACCTAACTACCAAGCTATTTGGTGTCACCATTGATAACAATCTTTCCTTTGACATGCACATCAACAACATTATTAAATCTGTCAACAAAAAACTTGGCTCTCTGTACAGAATAAAACCCTTCCTATCACCTACAGCTAGAACTACTATTGCACATACTCATCTAATCTCTACACTCCTCTATGCCTCTACCATTTTCGCCAATCTATCTAAGAACAACCTTAGTAAGGTGGAAAGCTCCTACAATAATATAGCCAGATTTGCTACTGGCAACCCATTTAGAACTCACCACTGCTTTAATTTAAAGCAGCTTGAATGGCTGGAACTACAGAATCTGATCAGGTACCACCATCTAATCACTGCCCATAAAACTCTTTATCAACCTTCCAATACTCCTACTCTCTCCACCATCATCACAACCTATAATAATCTGAAGTCCTTACGTTCATCTCTTAAACTTCTAGTTAAAACATCTAAATCTAACAACAGGGCTGGGGATTCTCTCTTCTTCAATACTGTGGGAAAATTCTGGAATCTCCTACCCAGTGACCTTTCCTCACTTTCCTCTTTATCACTCTTCAAAACGAGACTGAAACTTTTCCTTAGAACACACTGGTCATGCCCCTGTACTAAACCTGCCAAACTATCTACTCCACCCGAATATGCTCTGCCTTCCCTTTTCTTTTTATTAATTTTCTGTCATCTTTTTTAACAATATATGACTTCTACGCTCTGTATCTCATTATTGCCTTCCCTCTCTCACTTATTTGTAAGAAAAAAAAAATTTAACTCATTATTACTACTGATCATTACACTGCCTCTTACATTGTGTACTGTACTGGAAATGGCATCAGCCTGTATACCTCCTTTTTTCTTTGCCATTAAGTTATGTACTTGCACTTTGAACTAGCCTGTATGCCTCCTTTTTGCATTAAGGAATGTACCTACATGTTATTTTGAAACTGTAGTTTACATTGTATTGATGTCTGTCCTCTTCAAATGATTTCTTATTAACCTGATTTGGCAGTGTATATATTACTGTAATTTCTTTTTTTTCTTCTTACATTTGTTTGCAATTTTTATGTTATCTGTATGTCTTGGAGCTTATCACGCCGGGCCTCTACTGAAAATGGACATATATCCAGTTAGACTAGCCTGGTCAACAAATGTAAAATAAAAAAAATAAAAAAATAAAAAATATAATGCGGATATACAATGCTACAATTCTATATACCTTTTTTAGACTGTTTTTTTAGACTGCCTTTCCTGTGGGTAGTCTAATCTGGATACAGATTTGCTGTGTCTAGGACTGTTTGTGGGCTTCTGAGCCCCCAAGCCTTTCTGTGTTGGAGGGAAGCCTTCTAGCTTAATTTTGTTTCTTAGAACTAGCCAGTTTTTTTAGTTTCAGCACTCAAGTCTGTTTCTTTGAGCTCAGCACTTATTCAGAACTTGTTGTAAGCACTAAATAAGCTACAAATTATTACAGCACTCAACTTTCCTCACTTGTCTAGAGGAAAACAATTTCTAGTACTTAACAAATAAGCACCTATCCAGGCATGACTAAGGGTCATCTCCCGGTGTTTTCTTCTGTCTACCTGATGAATCTGGGCATCTTGGGGCAATGCAGAAATTGCCTCATGTACACAGACAACCCTCTCCTCCTACCACCCAACACTACAACCTGTGAGAGAAGCACTTATATAGCCAAACTGGAAGCAAAGCTCTCTTCACCCAAGACTAGACTAGACAGTCAAGAGGAGAAGGTAAACACTTGCACCACACCACACTCATCACATAGTCCCTCAAAACCTACACCACCAAAACACACACATAGAAACACAAAACACACACCTGCATTCATGAAGGCTCTCAGTAAAAACCTGCTCAAGCAACAGGGACCTCCAAAGCAGAAACAGAAGCAACCTCCACCCCCCAACACAACCCAAATGACACATAGCCCACAAACCCAGTGTGCTACTCAACCACAGTCCATAAGCATAACAATGTACCCAACACTCTAGTCATAGGTGTATCTACAGTCAGGCAGACTGATGCTTCACTCACCAGGATAAACAAGAAGAAAGTTACTGTCATCTGTCTGTCGGGTGCCAGGATCCTCCATATAATACATGCACTGAGGTCACTCCACAACAAGTACAAATATGACTCTGTCATTGTCCATGTTGGTGTGAATGACCCGAGATGTACCTCCCTGGAGTACATGAAAAGGGACATGGCAGAGCTGTCCGATATTGTAGCCCAGGCAGGTATGACCCTAGCCCTGAGTAGCATCCTGCCATCACCCAAAATGAAACCACAGTATAAGGACAAAATGATTGATTTCAACAATTGGCTAAGCTTCTGGTGTCATTCTAAGGGGATCTAGTATCTGCCTGCCTGGGATGACATGATCGACAAACCACAATGCTTTGCCAGAGATGGCCTGCACCTGTCACCCCTGGGATTTCGAATACTGGCTAAGGCTCTAGGCACCCATATAGTGCCTTTTTTAGGCAAGGTTCAAATGACAAATTCACCACTGTAACAGGTACAAGCAAGCAGAATCTGAGGGTATTGCTACTCAATGCTAGAAGTCTAAACCTCAAAATGCACTCACTCGAGGCACTCCTTAAAATGGAGAACATCGACATCTGTGCAGTGACAGAGACCTGGTTCAAGGCTCCAGAGAGTACCCCTGCATTACCAGGCTATAATTCAAACCACACCTTTCGGCCACCTAACCTGGACTGAAACACGAAAGGTGGAGGTGTGTCCATATTCATTAAGGATATCTACACCTCCAGGCTAGTTGCTCAGCATAATGCATCCGAGATTATCCAAGTGCAATGAACTCTGGGCAAGACCGCAATCCAAATTGTAGCTTGCTACAGATCCCCCACCATGCCCCAGGATTCCCACTCCTCATTTCTTGATACACTGGAAAATATTAGGGCACAACCTAATATCCTAATAATGGGTGATTTCAACAACCCTACTGTTAACTGAGAAAACTACTCATGTACCAACTCTTGTGCTCAATGTTTTCTGGAATTCATAAATTCCAATGCCTTGGATCAACTTATCCACTCCCCCACCAGGGTCAGCAATATCCTAGACCTAGTTATTACCAACATAGGCAAATGGTGCTCCACACCAGAGGTCAATTCCTCGTTGGTCAGATCCTACCACAAGCTAATCACCCTAGACATCCACATCCCTCTCCCACCACTGTAAAAAATTTCTCCAAAGCCAACTTCATGCTTCTTAAGACAGAAGTGGCAAACTTCATGAAACCCATGCTGATGGACAATAGAGGTATGACTGCTGAATCCTACACAAATGCACTTTATAAGCACTTATATGAATGCATGGATCATGCAATCCCTAACATAACCAAGATGCTATCCTCCAAAAAAAGGAAGCCAATCTGGTGGTCCCCTGCCATAAACAAACTCTACAACAGAAGAAAGAAACTGTTGCAAAAAAGAGTAAAATCCCTTGATTGGAGGAACTCCCTGGTCAGCCTCAGTAAGAAGCTGAGATCCTTCATAAAATCCACGAAAGCTAGTTATGAAAACAAAATCACCACTGACTCTAAAGACAACCACAAAGCATTTTATAGCTATGTCAAGAATCTCAATGGCAACACTCAGATCTGCTCTGAGTTACAGCACAATGGCACTAAATATACAGAACCAACTGATATTGCCAACATCCTGGCAGATAGGTTCAGTGCTAACTTTACCCCCCTCTCATCCCCTAAAGGGCCCATCTCTATGCTGGAAGAATGCAAACTTCCTGTAATCACGGCTGCACAGGTAAAAAAAACACACTCTCCAAAGCCAAGAACACTGCATCCATGGGACCTTGCAACATCCCAGGCTGCATTCTACATGAACTACAGAACAAACTGGCACCCCACCTAAGTACCATGTTCAATCATAGCCTCACCTCAGGCTATGTGCCCACTGAATGGTGCACAGCAATGGTTATCCCACTCCACAAAGTGGGAGCCACCAATGACTTACGGCCCCATTAGCCTGACGAGCCTGGTCTGCAAGGCTACAGAATGTATCATCATGGAACTTATAAACAATGACATTGGTAATCTCCAAACTCAGGACCCCACCCAGTTCAGGTTTGTAAAAGGCAGATCATGTCTCCTAAACTTGATGGACTTCTTTGAAGCGGTCACCAAAGCCGTAGATTAGGGTAAGGTCGTTCACACAGCCTATCTAGATCTCGCCAAGGCTTTCAACACCATACCCACTCTGCAATTATAGATAACTCACTAAACTACATATAAATCCCTGTGTCACAAGTTGGGTTGCCAACTGGCTCACTGACAGAACCCACACTGTGAAAGTAGCAGACTCCAAATCCAGCTTCAGACCAGTGAAAAGTGGAGTACCACAGGGTTCAGTCCTGGGTCCTCTCCTGTTTGCTATCTACTTCTCTGAAATACAGGCTAACACAGAAGGTCTTTGGCTAATGAAGTTTGCAGATGACTGCAAACTAGGATCCATAATCAAAACTCCAAAAGATGTGGACATCCTACAAAAGGGCCTCACTGAGACAGATGCCTGGTGTCAAAGCCATGGCCTCAAGCTCAATGCCAAAAAGTGCATTGCCATCCCTTTTGGTAAAACCTCCGTACCCATGAACTACCACATAGGTGGTAGTCTACTTAACACCGAAAGTGTGATGAGACCTTGGGACACAGGTGGACAATAATCCCATCACCACAGTAGTCAGGAAATCCTTATACGTGGCACACCTCATCACAAAAAGTTTCTCATCCAGGAAAAAAGAGGTCATTGTTCCCCTCTACTTGTCACTCATTAGACCCATTATAGAGTACAATGCCCCTTTTGGTATGTACCTCACAAGACATCTACAACAACTGGAAAGGCCGCAGAAATACCTCATAAAGAGGATTACCAGCCTCAAACAGATGTCCTATGCAGACCGTCTAAAAAAACTGCAGCTTTACTCCATCACACATCGCCTACTCAGAGGCGATCTTTGCCTAACACACAAAGCTATGTCAAACTCAGGGCTTTTGGACATGCTCCACTTAAAGAATCCCAATCCCTCCGAGCTACATGCTCTGGGGACCTAAACCTTGTAACCACAATAAACAGAACATGCTGGAGGGATAGATTCCTGTCCCAGAGACTTCCCATACTCTGGAAAAAACTACCTGTCTATATCAAACAAAGCTCCTCATTAGCACTCTTCAAGAAAAATCTTGATGATTGGATGGGAGATAGGAAATTCACCCCGGGGATCACTTATGTGGCTCTGCTTGACAATGGCACAGGAAAAAAATTTTCTTGGGTGGCGAAAGCCAGGGTACCTTTTGGCTATGCTTATATAGACCCTAGGGCCTATACCCTAGTACCTATCTATGAACCTATGAACCTGGTTAATCTACAATAGTTAATCTTCCCATCATTACCAATGTTGCATTCAGTATTTTCACTGACTTCCTACAAAGTACAACTATGCCAAAATATATTTCTTTTCTTAAGTTCCATACTGTATATCCTTACAAAGTTTCTTTATATCTCTCTTCTTGTGTTAAAAGTCTCATATATTGCAATATTTTTATGTCAACATCACTTTACTACAACAATTTAGCATGCTTTTTCTTCTACTTATATTTTAATACAATTTACATTTATTGAAATAACTAAAATTTTAATTATGTCTATGTTGTAGCTTACAATAAATTATGTAAAGTATTTAGCTCATTTGCATTATCCTTTTAAGCCTTCTTTTTCTGTCACTCTTTTGCCGGTGTTATTGTTTTTACATTTCACTATTTTCCAATTTATATCTTTATTGCTTATTTCCTCCATATTATCTTCAGTTTCATTTTTTTTCTTTATCCTTCTCTTTATTTTTTACCCTGATCTTGCTTCCTTGCTTTCTTTTTCTCTTTAGTGAAACTGTTGCTTCTCTCCATATGCTGTCCTCAATTTTTGTTTACTTCTTCTTCTTTTTCATCCTTTTTTTCTAGATTACAATCCATTCATAAATGCAAAATTTTATTACATTTATAACATTTCAGTTCACACCTTATTTTATCATGACCTGCTTCCCCACAAATATAACACTTCCTCTTATCACTGTTACTTATCAAATGATCATCTTTTTCACAGAAAGAAACATGTTTTAGGTTGTTCCCAATATTTTACAACTCCCCTGTTAACTTCAACATTTATCATACTAGGAATATGAACAATTTTTTTCTCCATTTTAAGTATAATAGGACAGCCCCATCCACCAGACTATAATCCTCAATGTATCATGCACTTTGCTAATGTCTATAACTTCTTTACAAAGTTTGCTTAAATGTCTTTTTAAAGTCTCTTTCAACTCCATTTCAAAATTGAACACATATTTTCTTATTTTGTTTCTCTGTGAAATGTTTTAACCACATACGAATTCCATGGATTATAGTAATTTTACTTTCATACTCCCCAAAAACACTTTACAGAACAGAAACAGTCTCAGGATAATATTACAAAATGTCTCTTTATGAGTAAGTATAAAAGCTCTTACCTTATGAGCCTTCACTCCCAGTGGGACCATTAAATTATCCCAAATGTCATACCAGTCCATTTCTTTTTTGTCTTTGTTCTGAATTCTTACGATGAATTTCCTTTGATTGTTCACATTTCAATTTCTCTGCTCATCTCTTATCACTTACCCTGCAGTTTCCTTAATAGTCTCAGCATATGATTTCTTTTTCTGGCAATCTTCTTTTAAAACGGTTTCCCATTCCTATGATTGGACTTTCAGCATAGTTTCACTCCATGAAACATTTTTCCACTCTCTGGCTCACCCAAAATATCATCCCACAATCATCTTGGATGGAGGGTTGTAATAAAACATTCCTCATTGTTTTGAACATTTGCTTCTAATGAAAAACAAATTTTGCAGAAACAGAATCCTGTACAGCATCTAACACGGCACCTGTGTTTGCCTTGGTGCTATCCATCATGCTGGATCTCCCTGAGTACTATTCTTCCAGCCACCACTGTGCTGGGATCAGATCAAGCACTCTGCTAATGAGTAGAGGTAGCTCCCCAATGTCCTGGACAAATTTCCTCTAGTTGCATAAATACCATCTTGGTATCCATCATGCTGGATCTCCCTGAGTACTATTCTTCCAGCCACCACTGTGCTGGGATCAGATCAAGCACTCTGCTAATGAGTAGAGGTAGCTCCCCAATGTCCTGGACAAATTTCCTCTAGTTGCATAAATACCATCTTGGTTTTCCCCTGGAAAGAGGCTATCATCCTAGTGGAACTGACCTTGTCAACAAAGAAAAAATAAAATAAAATAAATTGCTATGACAGCATAAACCTTGCAGAATAGTAATGGTATTCAAGAAAAGTAAATCTAGCCAGCCAATCAACAACTACACCACAGACAGCACACTATATGATATGAAGTAATTGAAAAGAAAGTAAAAGGAAAACATAGTTTCAAAATTGGTCTAACAAACCTGACCATAGCAAATTCCACAAAAATGCAGTGTTATATATAAAAAATAAACTAAAACTATCTTAGTGGGGAGACAGAGTCCTCAATGCCCTATGCTGGGCCTATGCATATTGAAGGAAATAAATATGTTGGCCAAGTCAATGACTGTCTTCACATCAGAAAAAAAATAAATGCATTTATTAAGAATACTTGTGTGGTTATGGATTTCAAAACAGTTTCACTTTCTCTTTCTACTACATTCTGTTTATCTCCAATGTTTCTGATGATCATAATAACTGACAATTGAAAATTTGGTGTAAATCACATTGCTGGTACTGTTAATGAAAACAATATTTTCAGTCAAGTGTGCTTAATCTGAGATGAGGCATTTGTGATAACAGCAAAATACATTACATTTAATCTAATGGTCATTTTTCCAGCTTGGGGGCAGGGACAGGGTGCCATTCAGTTTAGGCTTATGGTGATGTAGAATGCAGTTACTATCAGAATTTCAAGAAATAATATAAGGAAAATCCAAGGCTAAGTAGTGAAGTCCTGGAGAAGATGAAAGAGACATGCCAATACAGACAGTACATTATAAGGGCTCTATGTTAGAACACCAAATGATCAAAAGTGTGAACGCTCTAATAAGCAAAAATGCTGGATCTCAAACTCTTTATTGTGGGGAGCTGTGCCCCCCACACCACCCACTAAATATATATTCCAACTCTGAGATAGCACTATGAAGGAAAGGGCAAATATTCCCATCTTCACAGTACTGCAATCCCCAAAAAAAAAGCACTTCAAGGTCCGGCATTTTCGCTCATTAGAGCGTTCGTGATTTTGAACATTTGGTGTTCTAATAAAGACCCCATTATAAGAGTGAAGAAAACTTTAGTATTTTAAAAAATGGAAGGGGAAGGCAAACAAATTAGCTGTGTAGTACCTTGAGAGAGAGACATGGAAAAAGCCAGTGCCTAAAACTATGAGTGGGTCACAACATGAAAGAGGGGAAGAAAACATATTAAGAAAGTAAGGAGAGAAGCAGCCAGTGCATTTATTTAAACATAATGAATGAGGTGTAGACGACTGTTAAGGGATGAGAAAACTGTTCCAGCTCTGAGCCCTGACTACAAACTAAGTAGCCCAGAGACCCATGTTTGGCTAGCAGCCTGGAGGAATGGGAATGGGTATATTACCCACCCTAGTGGAGTACTGCTGGCTGAACTGAGCCCAGACACAGGAGCACTGAATGGCAAACAACTAGGTACTGTAGCTCCAGGCTCAAGGGTCTGTGGGCTTGTTATCCAGAAACCCTATTGTGTTTGGAGCCAGAATGGAGTGTTTTGAAGCATTATGTAGTTCACTGCTCATAGTATGTTATAGGATGAGCAATGCTGTCATTCGATGAATGGAACAATATGTAAATGAGCATTGGATCCCCAAAACAAATAAAAAAATACATAAAAGAAAAGCTGAAAAATATATAGATGGCATGACTGGGACAAGTATATAGGACTACAGCTAGACAAAAATGGTATGTTCCTGTCTCAAAAATGTCAATGTGCATTGTATGAAAGTTACTTTTTACAATAGGAAACAAATCCTGTGCTTCTCCTCTTGGAATGGATGCCTATTAAAAGAGCACAGTCCTTGTGTTTTTTCTACTGGCTTTTAATATAGGAATCGAACATTTTATACATTAAATGCATAGCAGTCCTGTTTATACACTGCCTTCTTATGACTGCAAAACATACGTCAACCTTATAATGAGTGGGAAGGGAGGGTGTTAAAATTTAGAAAACAGCTAGCTTCTTGAAAGTGGAGCAGAAGCCAGCCACCATGATTTTCCCATATAATAAAAGTATTGCAAAGTTTATGATATATACATTAAAACATAAAAGGACACTGAAAACATTATACCACACTGCAAAAGTGATTTACTTCCACACAGGCTGTGTTTTCATTTAAATACCACCTTTTATGTTTTATATAAGATTTTATAAACAGATGCTGCTACTTTTCCTGCAGATATTCAAAATGTCCCTTGGGTGTCTTTGGGATACATTAATGTATAACCTGGTATACTGAAAGTCAGCTGCCTGTGTGAAGCATTTGTACAGTTTAAAGCAATCACTGAATTGTTCCATTGTATCTCGTATCCTATATACAGTAATCTGTTTTGTGAAAACGTCAACAATATAGCTTTTAGGTTCATAACTCTGGAATGGCAGCTATATCAACATTTTAAATATAAAAAAGTGAAACATTTTAGACTAGTTAGCAATTGTTTCTCATGATTTTTTTCATACTTGAACTTTTAGTAGTCTGAAATGTCCAGATTTGGAAAGCTACTAGTCCTGATGTTTGACTTTCACAGCTTGGGAAATGCAACTTCTTTTTATTGAATTATGTAGTGGAACACTGCAGGCAATATTTGTTAACAGTATTAGAAAGTATTCCAAAGCTTCTGTAAATTACAAATACAGGCACTCACACAAACACACATATACACACCCACACACACACACACACACACACACACACACACACACACACACACACACACACACACACACACACACACACACACACACACACACACACACACACACACACACACACACACGCACGTACACACACACACACACACACACACACACACACACACACACACACATAGATGCATACACAGAAGCACGCACTAGTATGCACATACACATGCACTCACACAAATACACAGAGACACTCCCATGTACACACACACACACACACACACACACGTACACACACACACACACACACACACACACACACACACACGCACACAGGCACGCACGCACACACGCACACACACACACACACACACACACACACACACACACATACGCACACACATGCACACGCACACACATTCTAGCTGATATTTGACATTTTTATGTTCACATATTAACAAGTCTACCTCTGCTTGTCTGCTTTGCTGTAAGTGCTTTATTTTTTTCTGCTGTTTTTACAGAAGCAAATTATCTTTCTAAATGTTCAGGCATAACTTTTTATGAAGCATATTCTCTCTAGAATCTGTGCATAAGCAAGTTTAACTATGCCTTATTTGTTTGCAGGTTTAGTCATTTTTTTTAAATTATAGTGTAACTTTCCTAGAAACATAGGATTAAACTGAAAAATGTTTTTTGTATGAGTTTTTTGTGAGGTATCTGGAAGTTTGCTATAGTTAAGTGTCTTACCTAGATCTGCACATAATGTAAGTGGATACCATGATAACTTTTTAAATTATTTTTATCATTTGGTAATGCAGATAATCATGATACATTGGTTTCACATGCTAGAACTTGTACAGAAAAAAAAACACTGTAATATGGAATGCAGTCTGACTGGTGCTACAAAAATAATGTTTCATTTGCCCATGTGCACTTATAATGACTTGGAAAAAATGAAACACATTGTTAGCAAATACAGTACTACTGTGAATACCAGAGCTGGGTCTTTACTTTGCATATTACTACGATAAAAAAAATAGCTGTTGATTTCTGCTTTGCATTACATCAGGCAGAATGCACATTGTTAACAACAAAGCACTTCTGGCAATTAAATTGAGTCAGAGGGGGTTTATTATTCAATTTTCAGTCGCAGTTATGTGTCATTTCTAGATGGAAATCTCCCACCATTGCATCACTGTTTTCTACAGAAATATGTCAAGATTTTAGGTCCACAATGCAGTACCAGTTTGTTGGAAAGAAGTGACACTGTAGACTTACTTTCAAGGAGTCAGGGACAAAAACTGGAGGAACTAATTATTCAGTTATAATAGTAAGGAGGTTTATCACTAATTGGATACAATGATGACTTTGGCTTCCATTTATGTAAGTACAGTTTTTCCATTCTTATATGTTTGCATCACTATGTCATATTATCTTGGAATAACTATTTGTTATATTTTACATTGTGAGATATTATGGCAGACAAGCAACATACATCATTGTCTGAAGAAAACAACATCTGGCACTGCATGCATGAAAAGAATCAAAACTGGGAGACAATTGTTGGAAATACCATGGTATTGTCTACTCACATCCTATTCTCTGAGACAACTGATCATGGAAACTGGAGCTGCGACATTTTGCTTTGCACTTTTTGGTGTTAGGAAAGTAACATGGATTAATTTTTAATTATTCTAGAAATCAATATTTATCATCGTAATACTGAACAAAAAGCAGTGTGGCTGGATCTCTATATGACTATATTAATGGCAAAGAGATAAATGGACAGGGAGTTGATGATGGTCACGAAGCTGCTTATTAATGAATATGGAGACAAGTCACAGTGAGAGATTTGAGTCTTGGGGTACACCTTTAAGACACTGAGTGCTGGCGGATAGGAAGGAGACTATTTTAGTTTGATTTATCTGTTGACTAAGATGTTTTTGAGCCAGGAGAGTGAATCAGAACTAAGTTTGATTTCAATAAGAGGATAGTCGATTAGTCAGGTTAATGAAGAGGGTACCAGTGATGTTATAAACTAGTTTTCATTACTGAGTGTCTAGAGAGCTGCCATGGTTCTTCTGCCTGCCCATGATCCATGTTATTTATAGGAGAGGAAGTGGTACAATTAGTCATGTTTTGGAGTGTTGAGCATAAAAAACCTCTTCAAAGACTTTGCCAGAATGAGAAATATAGAAATATAACAAAAGTTAGAAACTTGGGTTGGGTGTGGTTGTTTTAGTAGAGGTTTATTGAAATTTTCCACATGAGAAGCATAATAATTTGGTGAGGCAAAGATTACAGATGTGGGTGAGTGGGAGAGAAAGATGCTTTCTGCAATAGTAGAGGAACCATGGGAGCAAGTTGTCCAAGCCAGGTGCTTATTCATTCTGAATCCTGTTTGGGGGATTTTCTGTTTTGTTATGTTTTAGGCATTCAAAATGGAAGGGTGTAATGAAGTGAGGGGGAAGGGGGAAAGAAAGGGGCAAATGTGAGAGGGGATTTTTGGAGTTTTTCTGATGGCAGAAAGGCTGCTGAATTCTTCAAGGATGTTATTGAGAGGGAGTTAAATGTTTATGCATTGCAAAACGCTTGGACAGTTGAAATCATGTGGGATATTACCACCTGTAATTATGTTAAATGCTCTGCAAAACTGCTTGGGAGAACAGAAAAAAAATGTTGATTTTTAGCAAGTGACAAATGGATTTGCAATGATTGCTTGTTTAGTGATGTTTCTAAGGGAAGTAAAGGAAATTTGATTTGTGATAGATGAGTCATTTTTCCATTTAGGTTCATAGGTTCATAGATTAGTACTACGTTAACTGCCCTTGCGAGCCATTTTAAGCTTAGTCAATTATCCCCTTGTGAGACTCAAACCCTGCACCTTGTGTTTGTAAGGCACCCTCTCAACCCTTTTTTGTTCAAGGAAGGCTTCATCACTGACTTAAAAAAGCTGTTTTAAAACCTGGTTAAGGAATTTGGTTTATTGGGTTTTGTTATTCTCTATGTTTCTAGGAAATGGAGATTTTGAAGGTGGTGGAGAGTTGAGGTAAGGTTAGTTGCTGCAGAGCTGGAGTCACTATGGAGAAGAGGGGACCCTGAGAATGTGGAGAGATGGTGTTTGAATTTGATAATTTTGTTCATCAAAATGTTTTGAGTATGGGAGGAAATTTCATATATCAATGCAATGACACTGAATGTGATGTGGCTATGGTCACCAATAGAAGGGGGAGTATGAAAACATTGGAGACTGAGGGGGTAATGTTGTGTTAATTAGCTCAAGTGTGCAGTGGTTACTGGATTTGTTATTTGGTCTTATGGGAGATCTCATTAGTTGTTGCAGTACAACATCAGCTAAGAAGAGGGATATGTTAAAGGAGCCTGTGCCCAAAAAACTAAAATCGACATGTCTGGCAATGATAGTATGTTTTTGGAAGTATGGCTCACAATGGTAGAGATGAATGTGGATAATTAAGTGCTGAGCTAGAAGTTGGGGTATGTGTAGAGAAAGAGAAGTGGATTTGTATTTGTTGAAGGAAATTTAATTAGAATCTAGTTTGGGTCTGTGCTGAGGCAGGTACTTCCTTTGGCAATTGTAGTGGGAGTGAGATTGTTTTTGCAGAGGAAAAGTGTTCCTCTCCCACGAGTGCTACTGGGTCTGTAGTCCTGTATGGAGTTCTAGAAGGGCAGAAGACACTGGAAACCTGTTGGAAACCTGGGTAGTTGGACTTGAGCTAACACTGAATTTTATTCAATACACAATAATAGTTGTTATAGATTGTACCAAGTTATTGAGGTTTGTATAGTGATATCATACAATTGAAATAATGTTTATTTTGTATGACTTTATAATACTGTGCTGTCAAAAAAGGAAAGAAAGAAAGAAAGAAAGAAAGAAAGAAAGAAAGAAAGAACAAGTTAATAAAAGCTTAACTAAATTAGCATCAGAACATAATATGGACTATCCAAATCTGATCATGTAATATCATGTACTGCCTTGCATTTACTAAATCTTTGAACTACCATCGCCAGAATGCTATACACGTGGCAGATATCACATTATCACAAAAAATCTCAGTCTGTGCCCTTTCATGTAAAATAAAAACAGCAGAAGCACAAGAGGACAACACAGATAAATCACTGCATAAAGAGATTATTAACAAACAGTACTGGTGATGTATCTAAAAGTGTACAGAAAAGTGCATTGGCACACTGATCATACTGACAACACCTACTAGCAAAGTAAGTTAGGTCTAATCATCACCACTATCTCCAAAAAAAACAACCTTTGTGGTTGTCATAATCAATAAGAATTTACCTAAGTAAACAGCACAAACTATAAGAGATATTGTCTCCAGAGTATAGCAGATATTTTATCAAACACAACTACAATCATTGAGCAAAGCCTTCTCCATAATAAAGTGTTAAAGTATATAAAGGAGGAACATACATCCACCAAGAAAGCTGCACCAAGAAAGCTGTAGTGGGAATGAGACAGCTGACAATAGAGCAGCTTCCATTAACAAATAGTAACTTTTACATCAGCTGTCCCAGACAGTCGAGTCAGTTAAAATTGTCATACTTACGTTGTCGAAAAATGTAACTGCTTCAGCTATCTACAAGTTCTCAGATGTGTTTGGTACATTTCCTTCCACACCCATTTCTGGAGCCAGTGTTATCCCATACATGGTAGTATTGCAGACACGACCATGTGAAAATCTTTACCCTGGTAAATAAAGTACTTTCTAACAACTCACAGCACTGCAATGACCTGCTATGGACCAGACTAAGCAAAATCACATATTCTTTGGAATTAAGGCTATAGCCACGGTATATAATTTCCAGGCTTTAAAATGCATAGTTAAGTTCACTCTGTATGCTTTCTCCATGATATTGCCAAGAAAAGCTTGTTTCACTTTTTCCAAACTCTTTGGGGAAAGTACAGCCCTTGGTGTTGGGATTCCCCTTATTTTTATTGTCATAGAAAGATACAACTTTGGAACTCAAATCAATTTCGCCATTTTTCCACTGGGAAGAAAAAAAAGCTTGCAGTTTGTATAAGCTTGTGTAAAGCTGTAAACCAAAGTGCAAAAAGTTTCATCCCATCACCAAAAGCAAAATATGGTAGAAGGTTATTTTTTACCATCTTTTCATAATTCATAAAGGAAGAGTGTAATGTACTTCATCCAGATATTTTTCAAACAGAAAATGAGGTCAGTCAGGGTGTACAAATAACAGCACTTTCTCGGTATCAGTGACACTTCACCACCATCTGCTCAGCATACTTCCACAGTGTTGCAGAATGAGAAATGTGTTACCCTGCTACGATTCTATAGCACAGAGCTGTAGGACTACTGTCTGCTTATGAGCTACAATTCAGCTGTATTGAATGATTAACTACTATCTGGATATGTATGCAGTACTACAATAAAGCTATATATACTTTTTTATATTCTTTGTGAGATGGGTTGACACGCCATTGTATATTTACCATACTGGCTCTGAGATATTGTATTTTTGTTTTTTTTTTTACTAATTGCCAAAAGGTATAAACCCACCCACTGCAGTCTGTCTGAATTTAAAGCCAACTTTGAATACCTAAAATGTCCATTCTTATAGACAAAGGGACCAGAAATCACTATTTATGTTATGGTATAGCCTTGATAAAAATGACAGCCAATCCAAGGTGGATGTCCCTCACAGAATAAAATAGTGTATTGCCTCTTCTCTGATTTGGTTAGATGGATTATCATTTCTTTAAAAGATGGCATCATTCAATGAAGTAAATGACATCCACTTCAACTGGGCTTGTATTTGTAAAATCTGAAGCAGGTGTCTTTGATAAGTAGACTGGTTATTGATGTTTTTATTTATTTATTTTCCAATCTATTCATTTCTCACTTGAAAATGTTTTAGGGTGAGAAGCCAATATGTATAATTGTAGAATAAGAAACTGTATATCAGCATTACATTTTGCTTTGGCCATGTACCTGAGATGTTCTCTGTACCTAAAATAAGTCCAAAAGAAATATGTGAGTTGATTCTTTCATATGGATGTTACTTTTTGTCACTGGTGAGTCATAATATATATCCAAAGATGGTTCCCATTTATAATCTCGAAATACTGAAATCTTGAATTTCAGTATCCCAAGACCATAAAGGTAAAACTTCAAACTAGCAAAAGTGTGTAAGCGCGAATCTGAATATCTCAAACCCGCACTTATGCTACATTACGTGATATGTTTGACTGGGATGGTGTCCAGAATTTAAAGTGAGTGAGTGTATGTGAGCGTTTTTGTAAGCTGTACGTGTGGGTTAGGGTAGGGAGGTGGAAGTACGAGTGTGAGTGATGGATGTGTTTATGTATGTGTGATGTGTGTGTGTGTGTGTGTGTGTGTGTGTGTGTGTGTGTGTGTGTGTGTGTGTGTGTCTGTGCGAGGGACTGTAGAATGTCTGGGTGTGAGTTTTTTTTTCTGTTTGTATGATCTCGGAGTTGGTATATGTAAGTAGGGGTGTGTGGGGGGGTGTAGCCCCCCACATGGGGGGTGCAGGGGGGCTTACCCCCTGCTTACATGTAGTGTAGGGTTGTGTAGTTTGTGTGATGTGGGTAGATTGGTGTGTTTGTTGTGTGGTGTATGGTGTATGTATGTTCATGACTGTGTGTTTCGTGCTTTTGGGTTTCGGGATTGTGAGTCGTTCGCCTTTATGGTTTTGAGATACTGAAATTCAAGATTTCGGTATTTCAAGATTATAAAGGGGAACCCCAAAGATATAGCACTTTGGCTAAATATTATTTTTGAGCTTCTGTTTTTGATCTTGTATAAGCCACATTATGGCTCTATGTTTTATGCGCAGGCAAATTAAATTATCTTTTATATTTGGGCTTAATTTAGCCAGCTAATGTCCTGGAAGATTCATGCCTCCAATTATTTAATAGCTTTTCCTATCAAATTCAAATGGAATTAATTTCTGATCTCTGAGATGAAGGCATAAACTGTAGATAAGGCTTTGGATTTAGGATATTAATCTTAAGTCAAGAGGATTTGTTAAATTACATTAGGAGGTTGCGTACTATTTTCCAAACAGAAGGCAGTTCAATATTATTTACACATTAGTTCAAAAATGGAGTTCTTAGGAGATGACATGTTTGCACAATGGTTCTCAGTTTTGTGAGATAGATCCTAATAGTTCCATTAGTACTGTAAATATAAAAGTGTGTGCTGGTTCTACCAGAAAGGGTTACTTTGCCTGAAATAAAGTAGATTGTCATCAAATAGATGACTGCATCCCATATATTTTTTAAGTTATATGATAGCTGGGTAAATGAACTATCCTCTTTGGATCCTTTTCAGTCATGCCCTGACAAAAAGGGAAAGGACAGATATATAGCATACATACAGGCAATTTAGTGTAGCTAATCTATTCATACAACAAGCAGGATTTTGGGAGGAAACCAGAGTACCTAGAGAAAACCACCATAGAGTATGAAAACTCAAAACAGGCAGTTGGGCAAATTCACAAAACCTGGTGTGTAATCCCCATAATGGATTTTGTAGACTTTGTATATGACTTAGGATCCAGAGTTATAAAAGTAAATCATGTTATTGTTCCACAAAGCACCATCCAAGCCCATTGACTATAAATTATGTAAGACGTTTTGATGTTAATGTGTGTCAGTAAGGGGAGTAAGACACTGAGATGCATGCATATGATCACATAAATGAAGGTGAAGGTTGGAATATATGGCAGAAGGCACTGGTGATCAATAATATGCAAATGCTCTGCCTATGACTGTTAGTTACTGTGAAATCACCAGATATCTATTCAAAGGTTTCAGGCATATGAATTCCATATATTCTAAAGCAGAGAGAAAAATTATCATTTTTTTTTTTTCAATTTTATTTTCCTTTTTTAACTAGAAGAGCCTAACTGGGTTAGAACCATTTCAGTGGAAGGCTGGAAAAAAGCTTCAGGACAGTAGAATCCCAGTGCAGTTCCACAGCCCTGAGCACAGATTAGCTTTTAGGATGCCAAGTCTTTTGTTCCTCCCCCAGATAAATACAAGTATATCTTTGACATTGTACTCATGTGGAGAATGTTTCAGATGCAGGTGTGATTTGCATAAAACTTCAATAATGAAGAAAGGAGGGCTTCTATTTATTTTAGGAAACAAAAATGCTGTGTGCATAAAACATGTTGATAAAAAACAGGTTTTGGATGCATAGAAGTGCTTTAGTATGACTTTGACTTTCAGACTTATTCAAATATCCTGTCTCATCTACAATAAGAGGCATATACAGTATGTCTTGTGACACCATTTGCTGATAACATCTTTAGAGACAGAGACTGCATGTCTATTGTCTATAGAGCATATAGCAATTAATATTTAGTTATGACCAGTACAAACAGGTGGCAGGGCACATGTGGATAGTGGTACACAATTGGACAATTCCAGCTATATAGTCATTGCTAAGATTGATTCTTAAATATTTCACTCTCTGTTGCCTTGACCACAGAAGGATCACTTCCACAGTATGTAAATGAAGGGAGCTGACGCACCAGTAGCACACCTTGCCTTAAGCTCAGTTGTATCACTGTGCGGAATAGAAACATATATGGTTTTCACAAATCTGTTGCTGTATTCAGTATGCAACCCAAGATAGGCTCTGATACAGGGATATAGTTCTTATTAGTGTTATGCAGTCTCTCTTAATTTTGTGTTTGATTCAGTTGCTCAGCCACATTCTTTTATGAACAACAGTGGCTTTCTGGGAATATCAAGTGCATCTTGTTTTGGGTGCCATTAATTAACATGTGGAGACCTACAAATGCCAAGTTCATGTAAACACTGTACTCCATGCTTCACATGTTTGTGAATCATAGAATATGGTGAGGAAGTTAATTTGGATGAATACTGCAGTCCAGGACTGTTCCAGGTAGGAGGAAATTATTGATAATATTCAGTGGACTTCCTAGATTTGGTGAATTGTGTAGGATTGTAGTATGTATTTTTTTTATTCATACTAGCCCTATACAATTTTGAACAGCGTCTGTGAATACTACCCAGTGACTGATGGTCTGAAATGAACCACAGTTCCTAGACCTGTGAGACAGAGATTTTGCAGCTTAAAAACCATGTTGTCCAGGTTGTAAATGGCTAATATAGCATCAATAAAATTATTTTTGGAAAGAAAACTTATGAATAACAAGCAAAAGTGCATCCACTTGATTCTGTCAGATGCATTTTCACCCTCAGTACTTAGATTATTATACCACAAAAGAGATAACTTGCTCCTTAGTTACACAGTGTGCCAAGCTGCTGCATGCAGCTACACATATCAGGGCAGTGATCAATACACCTTAGCAGACAGTTCCAGCTCATAATGAAAAGAATGCCACCATATAGAATTCCAGACTATTTAGCAGAGTATATCTTATCTGGCTGCAACTGGTTGTGTGCAGGAACTTGATTGTTTCAGATTAATACTTTGGGCATCGAACACTCATTTGTGCTAAGATACACAACACTGGAAATCAATGTGCCCGAATTGCTGTTAAAGAGATCAAACCAAAACTGTTACAGAGGAGGATCTCTTTTTTCAGGTGATATTGAGAATCTTGGGCCTGCTTGTGGTAATTTTAATTTACAACTAGTGTGGCTGTTTTCCTTGGTGAGGGGAAGGGAAACTTGAATACTTTCAGGCATTAGTTTACCCTACACTGTTTAGCTGTGTGTGTGTGTGTGTGTGTGTGTGTGTGTGTGTGTGTGTGTGTGTTTGGCTGGCTGCAGGCTTAAACTTATTTGTTTTAAATTCAGTGCAATTTGTACTCTGCAGCTTGTTTGATTTGAACTGCCTGACACTGTGAATCTATTCACCTGAATTACAAGAAGTGATACCATATCGAAGTCTTTGCAGCTCAGAATTGTTGTACTGCACACAGCAATACAAAAATGTATACTAGACAGGAGCCAATGGGTTCTTTCTTTGCTTACCTACATGATTCTAATTTAGCTACCTGTTTCTATAAATCCTGCAACTTCAATTGCCTATAAATCCAAGAGTGACCTTTACAATTAAGCCTATTCAACTGAGACATGACTTTTCAAGCTGTCTGCAGGGACCCTGGGATATGACTTTCAGAATTTTCATTATGACCAGTGTGTGCCCTGACTGGTCTTAGGCATAGTCTTTGCAACAAACAGAATTCATTGTATGACCTTGTACTCCATTTGTCTGAGCTGTAATAAGATGAACATCATAATGCCAGAAAATCAAATGGAGAAGTGCAATCAAGCCCGTTTTACAGTTAGGATCTGACTAGTTCTGCAGAGGCATTAGTTAGCACAATATATAAGGCAATGGGAACCTGTCTTCTTTTCTTCATTCTCGTATTTCTCAGCTCTGTATGCAGGCATAATTTGTCTGTTTTCTTGCAAAATCAAGGTAAGGACAGTCTTTTATTGCACTATCTGCTATAGTTTGCTACATTACCTTTTATCTGCTTGAGTTGTTTATTGTCTTATCCAATATGAGCATCCATTGCACTTTAGAGCAGTTATTTATTGTATTAGCAACCATGTAATATCCAACCATGCATGTAGTGTTTAACTATTTATTTAAAGTATTTATTATTTATTGCACTATCTAGCTGTGACTTTAATGTATTAACCATCTAACTGGATCAACATGATTCAAAGTGATTCTACTCTTCAGATCCAGCACTATTTGTGTGCATAAAACTTATATAAAGCTCATATATTATATATAATATAGCTAACACCCCAGTCCTTATCCACATCAGTAGTGCATTTGCCCATATTTCTATACTTACACCATACTGTCTGTATTTTTTGCACTTACACTATGGCATACTTTCTGATTTTCTAAACTTGCCTTAACTCTGCCAACACTGTGATCCCTAGCTACACCTGCACTGTGTTTACACTTATTTTTTAATCCTTGTTGTAAGCTTAACCTATTAGTGGCACCCAGACATGTTTACTGTGTTTTCTTGATCCAGTCTACTCTGCTGGATGGTATGTTGCTTTCTACTACATTGCTGTTTTATACTATCTAAACATAGCTTTGCATTGTACTTTGCTTTCTTTGTGGAGTGTGAGCAATTTTTATGTTGCTGTTGTGTTTTGTTCTCTACAATTTGCATTGTGTCTTGTATTCTCCCTTCCAAGCTTAACATTTTAGTAGCTCATGGGACTGTTTACTGTCTCATCCTAATATACTCTAGTATGTTCCAGTATCTATGCTTAACTGCCTGCAACACTGAGGCATTCTGATACATCTTACTGTTCTGTACTGTGTTATACTACACAGAATCACCCAGTACCCTGTATTCTTGTTTATAACCCACCTTAATGGTGATGCCCATGTTTACACTATTGTGATGCTTTAGACACATTTTACTGCTTTGCACTGTATCATATTGTATTGTGTTTTGCTGCACAATATCTTTTGTTTTTGTATGCACTGTTATACTGCACTGGGTTAGACTGTACTCTGTCATCAAGGCTATGTTTAAGCCACTTAAATGATAGTTATGCCAACATTGTGAGAGCTTTTGATATATTTTATTGTGCTGCACTGTCATCTACCTCTGATGTATTGTGTTTATTCAGTTTATGTCAATGATCATCCAAGTTGCTCCTAGTGTTATCTGTTGTCAAGTCTGACTCACTTGTGACATCAGTATCTACATCTTTGCGTCTTCTGATATATTCTGTCTTTGTATGTAATTGCCCAGGTCTTTCCCAGTACATTCTTGCTATATGTAGTCATGTACTGTATTACAGTCATATTACATCTCACAGTCTTCAGGTATAGCATTATAATAAACATCAATGTAACTAGTCTCCACCTTCTGGATCAGAGCTATCAAGGGACTGCAGAACACACTTCTGTTCTCAGCCTGCAAAAATAGCATCCAAATGCAGTGTATAAACTACCTCATGTTCATGGACAGCCCTTTATTGCTATCTAACACTGAATAAACTTGAGAAAGTTCTAAATTCATATTCAAATGGGAGGCAATCATATCACATAACAAAGTTGTTAGCAAGTGACATACCTCCATTTCCACTGTAACACAACTGCAACACTAAGCCCACAAATACTCAGGGAGTAAATATATCACATCCCAGACCCCAAATCTCAGCTATTAACTTCCAGCACATCCTCAATACACATCTGAATCCACATTTTCCTCCGTCACCTGAGTGGCATTGCTAAAATCATAAGGCTACCAGAGCATGTGGCCAAGTATTACAATTGTCTAGGAATAGGTGTTGCAGTTGTCAGATGTACTGATACTCCACTCAAGCATTGCAAGGATAGAATGACAGTTCGCTGCTTTGCAGGTGCTAAAACTCATGTAATGTCACTAGTCCCCTTAGATCTCTTCACTCCAAGTATGTATATGATCTGTTCATTGATAATGTGGGAGGGAACATCTTACAAGCTCTACCATGGGTGAGATGAAGAGAGGTACATTTAATATTTGTGTATGTAATCAAGGCAAGAAAAAGATAATCTTGACCTGAGTAGTCTTGACCTGAGTAGTATCTTTTCATCACCAAAAATGATACAAGACCACACACACACACACACACGCACACACACACACACACACACACAAAACACACACACACACACACAAAATCATTGATTTCAACAATTGGCTGTGTATCTGCTGTCATTCAAATGGGGTCAAATGTCTGTGAGTATAGGAGAACATGGTCAACAAACCTAACTGCTTTTCCAGGAAGAGCCAGCACCTGTCTCCTCAGCACTTCTGCATATTTGCAAAGACATTTTCTGTCTCCTTAGTGCATTTTTAGGTGCAGTCAGTCTCCTAGAATTTCCATCATAACAGTTTCAGATCAGGCCTATGCCATCTCTGTGCTGCTCATCATTAGAAGTCTAAACAACAAATGCCTCACTTTGAGGTCTTCCTGACCCAAAGAGAATATATCTGTATAATTAATGATACTTGATTCCAATAGAGTAATAACACTCTCTTGCTATCATGGTAAAGTACCTATCCTTTGTTCATAACCTCTGACAAGGGAGGATTTGTATCTCTGTTCATCAGCAACTCTGGAAGGGTTGCGTCAGGAAGGGCATCTGGCATAAACTTTTGCCAAATCATACATGCAGACAACAGTACAGAAATACATACTGGATCGGTCGAGGCCCAGGTTAACAATGACCGCCACCAGAACTGTTGGCCAACAGGGTGCTGGTGGAAATTGGGCTACTGTTGACTGAAGGAGAAGAGGGAGAAGGCATGCCCAAAGGCAGGTAAAGGCTAGGACTGTGATAGTGAGGGTAGGAACTTTGAATGTTGGCAGTATGACTGGTATAGGGAGAGAGCTAGCTGATATGATAGACTGAAGGAAGGTTGGTATATTGTGTGTGCAAGAGACCAGATGGAAGAGGAGCAAGGCTAGGTGTATCGGAGGTGGGTTCAAATTGTTTTATCATGGTGTGGCTGGGAGGAGAAATAGCGTAGGCATTATCCTGAAAGAACAGTATGCTAACAGTGTTTTGGAGGTGAAAAGAGTGATGTTTATGAAGCTGGAAATTGATGGTGTAATGATGAATGTTGTTAGTGCATATGCTCCACAAGTTGGGTGTGTGATGGATGAGAAAGAAAGATTTTAGAGTGAGTTGGATGAAGTGGTGATGACTGTACCCGAGGGTGTGAGACTGGTGATTGGAGCAGATTTCAATGGGCATGTTGGTGAAGGGAACAGAGGGGATGAGGAAGTGGTGGCTAGGTATGGTGTTAAACAAAGGAATGCAGAAGGTCAGATAGTAGTGGATTTTGCAAAAAGGGTGGGCATGGCTGTGATGACTACGTATTTTAACAAGAGGAAAGAGCATAGGGTGACATACAAGAGTGGAGGAAGATGCACACAGGTGGATTATATCTTATGTAGAAGGTCCAGTCTGAAGGAGATTGGAGACTGTAAAGTGGTGTCAGGAGAAAGTGCAGTTAGGCAGCATAGGATGGTGGTTTGTAGGATGACATTGGTGATCAAGAAGAGGAGGATGAGTGTGAGGGCAGCACCAAGGATCAAATGGTGGAAATTAAAAAAGGGTAATTGTGAGGTGATGTTAAGGGAAGAGTTAAGACAGGCACTGAGTGGCAGTGAAGAGTTAATGAATAGCTGAGTAACTACAGCAGAGCTAGTAAGGGAGATGGCTAGAAAGGTGCTTGGTGTGACATCTGGAAAGAGGAAGGAGGACAAGGAGACCTGGTAGTGGAATGAAGAAGTACAGGAGAGTATACAGAGAAAGAGGTTGGCGAAGAAGAAGTGAGATTGTCAAAGAGGTGAAGAAAGTAGACAAGAGTATAAGGAGATGAGGTGCATGGCAAAGAGGGAGGTGGCGAAGGCTAAGGATAAGCCGTATGAAGAGTTGTATAAAAGGTTGGATACTAAAGAGGGAGAATAGGACCTGTACCGATTGGCTAGACAGAGGGACCGCAGCAGGTAAGGGTGATAAAGGATAATGAGGGAAATGTACTCACAAGCAAGGAGAGTGTGTTGAGCAAATGGAAAGAGTACTTTGAGGGGTTGATGAATGAAGAGAATGAGAGGGAGAGAAGGTTGGATGATGTGTGGATAGTGAATCATGAAGTGCAGTGGATTAGCAAAGAGGAAGTAAGGATAGCTATGAAAAGGATGAAGAACAGAAAGGCTGTTGGTCCAGATGACATACCTGTGGAAGCATGGAGGTGTTTAGGTGAAATGGCGGTGGAGTTTTTAACTAGATTGTTTAATGAAATCTTGGAAAGTGAGAGGATGCCTGAGGAATGGAAAAAAAGTGTACCGATTTTTAAGAATAAGGGTGATGTGCAAAGCTGTAGTAACTACAGAAAGATTAAACTGATCAGTCACAGCATGAAGTTATGGGAAAGAGTAGTGGAAGCTAGGTTAAGAAGGGAGGTGATGATTAGTGATCAGCAGTATGGTTTCATGCCATGAAAGAGCACTACAGATGTGATGTTTGCTCTGAGAGTGTTGATGGAGAAGTACAGAGAAGGTCAGAAGGAGTTGCATTGTGTCTTTGTGGATTTAGAGAAAGCATATGACAGGGTGCCTAGAGAGGAGTTGTGGTATTGTATGGGGAAGTCAGGAGTGTCAGAGAAGTATGTAAGAGTGGTACAGGATATGTACGAGGGTAGTGTGACAGTGGTGAGGTCTGTGGTGGGAGTGACGGATGCATTTAAGGTGGAGGTGGGATTACATCAAGGATCAGCTCTGAGCCCTTTCTTATTTGCAATGGTGATGGACAGGTTGACAGACGAGATAAGACAGGAGTCCCCGTGGACTATGATGTTTGCAGATGACATTGTGATCTGTAGTGAGAGTAGGGAACAGGTGGAGGAGACCCTGGAGAGGTGGAGATATGCTCTAGAGAGAAGAGGAATGAAGGTCAGCAGGACTAAGGGAGAATATATGTGTGTGAATGAGAGGGAGGATAGAGGAATGGTGAGGATGCAGGGAGTAGAGATGGTGAAGGTGGATGAGCTTAAGTACTTGGGATCAACAGTTTAGAGTAACGGTGAGTGTGGAAGAGAGGTGAAGAAGAGAGTACAGGCAGGATGGAGTATGTGGAGAAGAGTGTCAGGAGTGATTTGTGACAGATGAGTACCAATAAGAGAGAAAGGGAAGGTCTACAAGAGGATAGTGAGACCAGCTATGTTATATGGGTTGGAGACAGTGGCATTGACAAAAAGGCAGGAGTCAGAGTTTGATGTGGCGGAGCTGAAGATGTTAAGATTTGCACTGGGTGTGATGAGGATGGACAGGATTAGGAATAAGTATATTTGAGGGTCAGCCCAGGTTGGAAGGTTTGGAGACAAAGCCAGAGAGGCAAGATTACGTTGGTTTGGATATGTGCTGAGGAGGGATGCAGAATATATTGGGAAAAAGATGCTAAGGATGAAGATGCCAGGTAACAGGAAAAGAGGAAGGCCTAAGATAAGGTTTATGGATGTGGTGAGAGAGGACATGCAGGTGGTCGGTGTGACAGAGCAAGATGCAGAGGACAGGAAGAAATGGAAACAGTTGATCTGCTGTGGCAACCCCTAATGGGGGCAGACAAAAGAAGAATATGAAGAAGTTCATCAGCAACTCTATTTCCTCACAACATATTCAACATGACAATAATGTTAGTGTCAATAACTAAGTCCAATCATTATAAAATTGCTAAGTACAGAGCTTTCTTTATGTTTCCATCTGCCATATGACAGCTAGAGACAGTCCTGAACTATTGATCCCAATAAAAATCATTCTTGGTGAATTCAAGTGCAGTCCATAAACTGACAAAGATATACCACCAGCAACAATGAATATATACTATGGTTTCTTAAGTTTACCAGTGGCAACTCCCTTTCTTAAGTTCACCAGTGGCAACTCCCATAAGTGGCTAATGCCATTGTACACTAAGGACCCAAATCTCCTCGACCTTATTCTTACAACACCTGCATGTTCCACTCCCAGTGCCTGCATCTCCATGTTTTAGTCAAAGCACCAGGCCATCATATTTTTTCCAAAAACCCAGGCCAAGATGCCATCCAACCATACGGTATTCAGTGATTTCTCTGAAGCTAACCTCCTAGCAGTTTTAGGAAATCTTAAAGAAAATGTAAAAATCTCTCCCACTCCCAGTGACCTTGTAACTAAGGTAACAGCTTAGTCCATTGACTTTTACCCTCACTCAGATTCCTGCATTGAAGTGTCTGTCCCCATCTGCCACAAATATTATGGTAAATTTAAGAATACCCCTGATATTGTAATCCTAGCATTAAAAAAAGTAAACCTTCAGACCAAAAGAAAAAGACCATTTAGCACTAATGAATAATGTTAAATCCACCCATTTTAATAGAGGTCTCAAAAAAAAGTCAGCAAGCAATGCAGGTATAAGATCAAAAGTTGCAAACTGATTAATAACTGAATATGACAACTTCTTTCACAGATAATCATAAATATTTCTTTAAGTATGTCAGGAACCTCAAAAGTTATACTAATTTCTGCACGGAGCTAATCTCATATGGTATCTCTGACTCTGGCCAAGAGGGCATTACAGATATACTTGCACATAAATTTAGTTCCGACCTTTCTTCTCTTTCATCTCCCTGCTTTCCCCCATGTGACTCTGTGCTTGCTCCCCCCCCCCCATAATTACTTCTGCTAGGCAATACGTGCTCTCTCCAAAACCAAATCACTAGCTCTGTGGGCCTTAACAATGTACCAGGCTGACTCCTAGTCAGCACTAAACATAACTTAACAGACTTCCTTGTAAACCTGTTCGGTCTCAGTCACTTTCAACTGGATATATGGCAGAAACTTGCCCCTGTGCAAGGGTGGCCCTACCACCAACCCTTGGAACTCGAGACCAAGTATAATCATCAGTTTTATTTATAAAGTTAAGAAAGATATTAAAATAGCTCTCACATACCAAGATACTGAGAGCCTACAAGCTCTTAACCCACATGAGTTTGACCTGGTGAAGGGTAACTAAATCTGGGGGGTTTCTTTAAAAAGGTGAGCGAAGCAACTGATAGGTACATATCCATGCACACTACTGCCCTGGACATAACTAATGCAACTTATACTATCCTGTTCTTGAGTATAATTGATAAACTCACCAACTCTAATATTAAACCCTGTGTAACCTCCTGGATACTCAGTTGACTCAGAGACAGAATCTACACAGTGATGTTCAGTGGTGCTTCTCGACAGTTGTGCCTAGGATGAAGTTTGGTTATGCATATCACCTGCTGTGCCCAGGAGGGTTCTGTGCTGGTTTCTCTGTTCTACAGTATATACATTTCTCTGATTTTTAAGGGTGTATAGCTCATAAAAGTTTCTGAAGATAGCAAATTCAATGATATTGTTAACTCCACAACTGATATATTCTGAAAGCTGATTTAGACCATATTACCTCCTGGTGATAAGACCATGTACTGAAGCTCTGGGAAAGAGGAACAACCCTGCATATATTGCTTAAATGATACCCTTCTCAAAGGTGATATGATTGTTAAAGATCTAGGACACTTTCATGGAGAGTGGCCTTTCTTTTGTGTGCCAGCTGTTGTCAGGAAATCTTTGTATTTAGAGCATGTCCTCCCATTCTGAGCAAGTTACTGAACACCCTATTCCTCCTAATGAGGTCCATAATGGAAAATAATGTGCTGTTCGATACATACCTACACCAACATATTTCCTATATTAAGAAACCAAAAAGACTTGTCACCAAGAATCGTGTGTATAAATTTACTTAAGTTACACAAAGCACCATAAGGACTTATCTCTTTAGTTCGTCTTATACTGGTTCTTGTGCAGTATATAACCTATGCTTGGTCTGCAAAGATATGTAAGACTCACTCCTGCTTGATCTTGTATTTCATAAAAACTGAAAGTACCACCAATACTCACTAAAAACACCAAAACTTAAACTGCAATATCAATTAAAAACTTTGGCGGGAAATACACTATTCCCAAGTGATCCTTTAGCTATGGAATAAGCTAAATGAGCATGCTCTTTGTAACTAATCTGTGATTCAAGACAGTAGAAGACTGGTGGTACCCAATGTTGTAAACATAATGACAGACCTGTCCCCTAAATATGTTAAGTGTCTCCAAAGATAAGGAAATTGCATGCATGTGTTGCATTCACCTGGTATTTGATAGAATCAATCAATAAAGTGTTTTGCAATACCAAGATTTCAGTGTGAGCCTTGGTTTTGGAGGGATGGTCATTTGTCTGCTGTAGAAATTTAAAGTGTCCCACCTTGATTTTGTCTCTTTAAAATTAGTTTTAAAACCTTTATACTATATATTGCTGGTCTGGTGCAGTGTGGGGATCACTGTACATGGTTCCATTAGTGCTCCTGCCAGAACATACTATCAGATTCAGGTTGAAAAGGAGCTACACATTTTGAGATAGGCTTGCCAGGAAGTCAGTCAGTCTGGGCCTCTTAGACCATGTGGTCATATACAGAGATCAAATCTCACAAATGGGACTGGATCATCTTTTCCTGGAATGTAACATCTTTTGCATCAGTATTAATCCACAGGTAGTTGAAATGCACGAAACAATGTGCAATATAAGCAGGTGATTTTTTAAATAAAAGTAGCTCAGAGACACATAGATTGTATGACATTAGCTCTAACCCAGTTGCATATGAACAAAATATTTGGAAAAAACTAACACTCTTAGTGTAATATCAGTTGTTGCTTATCTAGTAAGTAAATAGAAAATTATATATCTGGCATTGAACAGGCTAACTGGTGAGGATTATGGCTTTCACTGTTTTTTAAACTTTTGCACTAATCTATCCGTCAACTCATTGGTTACATGCTAAAGTTTTGACATAAAATGCTTAATGCCTTTTAATTGCATGACATTTTTGAATATGTCTAATGTGGACCTCAAAGCATTAGAACTAAGAATTTGCTCAATATCTGAGTTGTTTGGTTTCTGCTACATACCTACAATCAACTGCATTACTAGCTGAGTTAAGTACAAACTTGCAGTGTTAAAGATTGCACTGCATTTTATTTTTCTGTCTATTTAATTGTTTCATTGAATATTGTGGTCTGTGTCTCTCTGTATTTATTTATTTTTCTGTTTAATTGTTTCATAGAATACTGTGGTCTCTCTCTGTCTCTGCAGTAAGTGGGGGCTATTGTGTTTCACTTCACTGATATTCAGTGTTAAACTCTTAGCCTAGAGGGTTTCTCTGTATTTATAAGTGTTAGTCACATAACTTTGAATTTATTACTGCTCAATATCCGAGTTGTCTGGCTTTTGCTACATACCTACAATCAAATGCATTACTAGCTGAGTTAAGTACAAACTTGCAGCGTTAAAGATTGTACTGCATTTTATTTTTCTGTCTATTTAATTAGTTAATTGAATATTGTGGTCTGTGTCTCAATGTAGTTATTTATTTTTTTCATAGAGTACTGTGGTCTCTCTCTGTCTCTGCAGTAAGAGGGGTTATTGTGTTTCACTTCACTGATATTCAGTGTTAAACTCTCAGCCTATAGGATTTCTCTGTATTTATAAGTGTTAGTCACATATCTTTGAATTTATTACTGCTCAATATCTGAGTTGTTTGGCTTCTCCTACATACCTATAAACAACTGCATTACTAGCTGAGTTAAGTACAAACTTGCAGTGTTAAAGATTGTACTGCATTTTATTTTTCTATTTATTTCATTGAATATTATAGTCTGTGTCTCTCTGTAGTTATTTATTTTTCTATTTAATTGTTTCATATAATACTGTGGTCTCTCTCTCTCTATCTCTGCAGTTAGTTTCCCATCTGCCCTCTCTGTTCTTGTTCTGGTATTAATCTTGGTGGCTTTGAAATCGCCTGCCCCTCCTGTAAATTTGTGTTTGAACACTCCTCCTGGGTCTATCTCATTTGCTCACTCAACTGAGTACAGTGAGATCATATTTTGACTTCAGACATTCCTACCAGTCTCATCTGTTCAGCTCTATCCCAGCTCTATTCCAGTCTAGTGTCACTATCTCATTCTACCTAATACAGAGAGAACATTTGTGAAGGGCAGGTCACTTTGGTCCTTAATTTTGAATTATCTTCTGTTTCTAGTGTCTCCCTTTCCACTTTCCAAACAAAAAAACAAATTCTAAGCTTGTTTCCTGCCTTTCCTGTAACTAGTTTAGTCCAGATTCAGATTTGCTGTAACCAGGACTGTCTGCAAGCTTCTGAGCCCTCAAAGCCTTTCTGTGTTGGAAGGAAACCTTCTAGCTTGTCAGTGGGAGTGGTAAGCACTATGTAGTCTATCTACCACAAGAGATGTTTCTGGCCCAGAAATTGTATTTATTGGCATTTTGGGAAGATTTTTCATCTCTTTCAACTTTCTGGTTTAAAAGAATGTGTTTGCACTTGTTTCCCATCTTTCTTGTTACTAGTCTAGTCAAGATACAGATTTGCTGTATCCAGGACTGTTTGTAAGCTTCTGAGCCACCCCAAGCCATTCTGTGTTGGAGGGAAGCCTTCTAGCTTATCAGTGGGAGTAGCTTATCAGTAGGAGTTGTAAGAAGAAGGTAACCTATCTACCACAAGAGTGGTTTCTGGCCCAGAAATTGTAGTTTATTGGCCGTTTGGCAGTTTTCCATCTCTTTCAACTTACGGGTTTAAAAACCTGCGTTTGCGCTTGTTTCTCATCTTTCCTGTAGCTAGTCTAGTCCAGATACAGATTTGCTGTATCCAGGACTGCTTGTAAGCTTCTGAGCCCCGCAAGCCTTTCTATTTTGGAGGGAAGCCTTCTAGCTTATCAGTGGGAGTGGTAAGCACTAGGTAGCCTATCTACCACAAGAGTGAATTCTGGCCCAGAAATTGTAGTTTATTGGCGGTTTGGGTAGTTTTTCCATCTTTTCAACTCTCTGGTTTAAAAGCCTGCATTTGCGCTTGTTTCCCACCTTTCCTGTAACTAGTCTAGTCCCAGTACAGATTTGCTGTATCCAGGACTGTTTGTAAGCTTCTGAGCCCCTCAAGCCTTTCTGTGTTGGAGGGAAGCATTTTAGCTTATCAATGGGAATGGTAAGCACTAGGTAGCCTATCTACCACAAGATCCAGGTACAGATTCTTAGTTTTACCACTTGAATTTGATTATTCATGCTCAGAACTTGTTGTTAGCACTAAATAAGCTACAAATTACTACAGCACTCAACCTTTCTTTTTACCTAGAGGAAAAAACTGTTTTTGTACTTACTTTCCTCACTTGCTTAGAGAAAAACAGCTCTTATACTCATTTTCTCACTTGTCTAGAGGAAAGTAATTTTTTATTCAGGCATGTCCAAGGATCAGCCCCCAGTGTTCTCTCCTGTCTATCTGATGAATCTGGTCATCTTGGGGCAATGTAGCAGTTGCCTCATGTACACAGACAACCCTCTCCTCCTACCACCCAACACCACAACCTGTGAGAGATGCACTTATCTAACCAAACTGGAGGTAAAGCTCTCTCCAACCAAGAATGAACTTGACAGTCAAGAGGAGAAGGTAAACACTTGCACCACACCACACTCCTCACATAGTCCCACTAAACCTACACCACCAAAATTCACACATAGAAACACAAAATCATTTGCAGAGGCTCTCAATAATAATCTACTCAGCAACAGAGACCCCCAACGCAGAAACGCAAGGAACCTCCACCCCCAACACAACTCAAATGACACATAGCCCACAGACTCAGTGTGCCAATAAGCCACAGCCCATAAGGCAAAACAATGTACCCAACACACTAGTCATATGTGACTCTAAAGTCAGGCACACTGATGTCCCACTCACCAGGCTAAATAAGGTGAAGTTTACTCTCAGCTGCCTATCAGGTGCCAGGATCCACCACATAACCAACACACTCAGGACACTCCACAACAAGTACAAATATGACTCTGTCATTGTCTATGTTGGTGTGAATGACCTGAGACAGACCTCTTTGGACTACATGAAAAGAGACATGGAAGAGCTCTCTGATCTTTTAGCCCAGGCAGGTATGACCCTAGCCCTGAGTAGCATCCTGCCATCACCCAGAATGATACTGAAGTACAAGGACAAAATGATTGACTTCAACAATTGGCTAAGCTTCTGGTGTCATTCTAAGGGGATCCAGTATCTGTCTGCCTGGGATGACATGGTCGACAGACCACGATGCTTTGCCAGAGATGGCCTGGACCTGTCACCCCTGGGATTCTGGATACTGGCTAAGAGTCCTGCCACCTCTATAGTGCCTTTTTTAGGCAAGGTTCAAATGACAAATTCACCACTGTAACAGGAACAGGCAAGCAAAAACTGAGGGTAATGCTACTCAATGATAGAAGTCTAAATCTCAAAATGCACTCACTGGAGGCACACCTGAAAATGAAGAACATCGATATCTATGCAGTGACTGAGACCTGGTTCAAGGCTCTAGAGAGCATCCCTGCATTACCAGGCTATAACTCATACCACACTTTTTGGCCATCTAACCTGAACCAGAACACCAAAGGCGGAGGTTTATCCATATTCATTAAGGATATCCACCCCTCCAGGCAAGTTGGGCAGCATAATGCATCCCAGGTTATCCAAGTGCAACTAACTTTGGGCAAAACTGCAATCCAAATTGTAGCTTGCTACAGATCCCCCACCATGCCCCGGGATTCTCACTCCTCTTTTCTTGATATACTGGAAAATATTAGAGTTCAACCAAACACCCTAATAATGGGCAATTTTAACTACTCCACCATTAACTGGGAAAACTACTCAAGTACTAAGTCCTTAGCTCAACGCTTTCTGGAATTATAAATTCCAATGCCCTGGATCAACTTATCCACACCTGCACCAGAGGCAACAATATCCTAGACCTAGTCATTACCAACATGAGTGACTGGTGTTCCACACCTGAAGTCAACTCCTCGTTGGTCAGATCTGACCATAAGCTAATCACCCTAGATATCCGGATCCCGTCTCCACCCACCATTAAGGAAACTATGATAAAAAATTCTCTAAAGCCAACTTCATGCTTCTTAAGACAGAAGTGGCGAACTTCATGACACCCAGCAGATGAACAATACAGTTACGACTGCTGAATCCTACACAAATGCACTCTATAAGCACTTACATGAGTGCATAGATCGTGCTATCCCAAACAGAACCAAGATGCTATCCTCCAAAAAAAGGAAGCCAATCTGGTGGTCCCCTGTCATAAACAAACTCTACAACAGAAGGAAGAAACTGTTGCAAAAGAGAGTAAAATCCCATGAGTGGAGGAGCTCTCTGGTCAGCCTCAGTAAGAAGCTGAGATCTCTTATAAGATTCTCCAAAGCTAGCTGCAAAAACATAATCCTCACTGATTCTAAGGACAATCACAAAGCATTCCATAGCTATGTCATGAATCTCAATGGCAAAACCCACATCTGCTCTGAGTTACAGCACAATGGCACGAAAATTACAGAACCAACTGATAATGGCAAATTCCTGGCAGATAAGTTCAGTGCTACATTTACCCCCTCTCACCCCCTAAAGGGCCTGTATCTATACAGGAAGAATGCATAGTCTTTGTAATCACATCTATGCAGGTAAAAGCTGCACTCTCTAAAACAAAAAACACAGTATCCATGGGACAGGACAACATCCCAGGCTGTGTTTTACATGAACTTCAGAACGAACTGGCTCCTCACCTAAGCACCATACCATGTTCAATCATTGTCTCATGTCAGGCTTTGTGCCCACTAAATGCTGCACAGCAACAGTTATCCCACTACACAAAGTGGGAGCCACCACTGATCCTGGGAACTATCGCCCTATTAGTCTGACGAGCCCGGTCTGCAAGGCCATGGAACGTATCATCATGGAACTCATAAAGACATTGTTAATCTCCAAACTCTGGACCCAACCCAGTTCAGGTTTGTGAAAGGCAGATCATGCCTTCTGAACCGGATTGACTTCTTTGAGGCAGTCACCAAAGCAGTAGATGAGGGTAAAGATGTTCACACAGCCTATCTTGACCTTGCCAAGGCTTTCGACACCATCCCCCATTCTGAAATTATAGCTAAACTCACTAAACTAGGTATGAATCCCTACATCACAAGATGGGTTGCCAACTGGCTCACTGACAGAACCCATACTGTAAACGTTACAGGCTTCAAATCAGACTTCAAACCAGTGACAAGTGGAGTACCACAGGGTTCAGTCCTGGGACCTCTCTTGTTTGTTATCTACTTCTCTGAAGTACAGGCTAACACAGACGGCCTCTGGCTAATGAAGTTCACAGATGACTGCAAACTAGGAGCCATAGTCGAGTCCCCAAATGATATGGACATCCTATAGAAAGGCGTCACTGAGACAGATGCCTGGTGTCAGGTGTCAAGCTCAAAGCCAAAAAGTGCATTGTCATCCCCTTTGGTAAAAACTCTGTACCCATAAACTGCCATATAAACGGCAGTCTACTTAATGCTGAATGTGTGATAAGAGACCTTGGGACCCAGGTGGACAGTAGTCTTTCCTTTGATAACCACATCACCACAGTAGTCAGAAAATCTTTGTAAGTGGCACACCTCATCACAAAAGGGTTCTCATCCAGGAAAAAAGAGGTCATTGTTCCCCTCTACTCAGCACTCATTAGACCCATTATAGAGTACAACACCCCTTTTGGAATGTACCTCACAAGACATCTGCAGCAGCTGGAAAGGCCACAGAAGTACCTCACAAAGAGGATTACTGGCCTCAAACAGATGCCCTCCACTGACTGTCTCAAAAAACTCCAGCTTTACTCTGTAGCATATTGCCTACTCTGAGGAGATCTCTGCCTAACTTATAAAGCTATGTTAAAGCCAGAGCTGTTGGACATGCTACACCTAAAGCAATCCCAGTCCCTCCAAGCTACACAATCTAGGGATCTAAACCTTGTCACAACAATAAGCAGGACATGCTGGAAGGATATATTCCTGTCCCAGAGACTTCCTATACTCTGGAACAAGCTACCCATCTATGTCAAGCAAAGTTCCTCATTAGCACTCTTCAAAAAAAATCTTGATGAGTGGATGGGAAATAGGAAATACACCCCGGGGATCACTTCTGTGACTCTGCTCAACAGGAGCACAGGAAATTAACTTTCTTGGATGGCATAAGCCAGAGAACCTTGTTGGCTAGTCTTACCTAGGCCCTTATGCCAATAGCCTAGTACCTACCTATGAACCTATGTGTTTTTGTGAACATTTTGCTTAATAATGACACTGTATTTTCACACATTAATCTCTGTATGCAGATCATACCTCTCAACCTGGAAACATCAAAAATCTGGACAAAGGCACATGAAAAATAGGTACAAATATGTTCGCTGATAACATAACTTTTGCATATATAATTAATTAACCCCACCCACTCCAATATAATTTTGGGATACCAACTTTCAAACATAAACTGAAGAACAGACAACCAAAATATGTCCCCAGAGCCTAGACCCTGGTAACCATTTTTTTAAAAATGTGTAGCAATGATTTTCACTGGGAAGGGAGAAGATGATGAACCTTAGGATTTTTTTTTTTGTGATTTGTAGTATGTGGGTTTTGTGGTAAAAGCAGGACATTTAATGGTAGGCAATATTCTAATCTTAGCTAAATAATATTTTAGTTTGCTAGGACCTCCAAAAGTCATTCTCCATGGCCTACTGATTAATGACATAGCTAGAGTTTGTGCCCCCTTGGGCTGTCTGATTTTGCTGCCCTTCCCCCTTCACAAAACTACAGTTAAATGGGACCCCCCATACACAACCCTCCCCCCTTCAGCCATTCTAATGTCCCATAACCCATCTATTTTGCTATTGTACCCATTTACCATTAACACTGCAATGTGCATACTTCTTTACTTTTACAGTGATTATTTGGATTTAATTTAAAACGTTTATTTTATATTTTATAGCACAGACATTAATAGACATCTGCTAAACAAAGCAATACAGTCTCACAATGAAAATAGATTCAGCATTAAACCTTGTTTGCCCTTGAAACTCACATTCATTGAAACAGCATTGAAACCCACATTCAAAGAAAAAGCATCTAGCCAGTGGCGGATAAAGATTACCTTTCGACTGCTTTCAAATCATAGGCCCCTTGCACACGAAACACATGTGTTATTTGATACACCTTCCTGATTGTATTAAATTATATTTCTTGTATAATACAGCACACTTGTTAGAGCGCATGTTCAATTTATTGTTTTGAACATTTTTCCAGTAAGCAATGAAACAAAATGCATGAACCAATAATGACAAAACTACCCAAATCAGAACATTTCCATCATAAAAGTCTACTCAAACTTCATAAATCCACCTGTATCTATAAATATGCACAATCTCTGCAAAAGTAAAAGCATCTAAATAATTCTACATTAAATAAATCTGTAACTAATGAAGAGGTTGCTGCTAGCAAACAACTTTAGATTTCATTGTTTCATCTACAAATAAAGTGCCTGATGCCCTTAAGGAATAAATTGCCTATGTTACATTAAAAAAATGATAAGCTAGTAATATTGCAATAGGGAATGGATGGCAAACTGATAACAGGTTCATAGTTACTAGTTATCTCTGCCAAAGAGGACATTCGTAGGACTGCAGCATCCGCACCCTTTAAAAGTACAACACAGTACAGTATCAACAATCCATCAACATACTGTGGAAGTAGAACCCATAACCTTCTGCATCTAAAGCAAGTATTCTACCTGTTGTGCTACTAATACAAACAGACTTGGCATAAACAGCACTAAACTTCTCTCTCCCTGAAGAACTATGCACTGCAGCAGAAGAACTCTGGGAAAAACAAGCATTTATAGGGGGGAACAAAGACCCAAAGCCAGGGACACATTTTAAACATTACTTGTATAATCTTAGAAAGTTGCTAGAATAAAATGTTTGTATTACCATGCATTTTATGAAAGACAGGAAGACTGAAACTTAGATGGCTATCATTATTTAGTGAATTCTCACTAGTTTGCCTGAAAACCACAAATTTCACTTTACACAGCTGAGAACTGTTTGGGTAGAAAATGTAAACTCTTGCTACCTGTACCTAAGTTACATGGGGTGAATCTATGTAATTCTACTAAACAGGTATGCCTAACTGGGGAATTTCATACACACACACACACACACACACACACACACACACACACACACACACACACACCTGAAAGGCAATGGTTGCATCTGTCTCTAACACAAAAGCAATGCAAACACACACACATACCTGAAAGGCAATGCGTGCCTCTGTCTCTAACACGAAAGGCAATGCAAACTGTCTCTAACACTAATGAGCAAGGAAATGCAAAATGCACATGCTACGAGCAAGATATAGAGCCAGTACCAGAATGCAAAGCAATACCATCTGAGCAGTTACCAATTTAAAAGAAAAAGTAAATGCAAACTAGCTATGAGAGCTACTGCAATGAGTAGGAATTAAATCAATATGCAAACATAGAACAATTAAAGCAATACCATCTGAGCAGTTACTAATTTAAAAGAAAAAGTAAATGCAAACTAGTTACAAGCAGGACACATTCTGAGCAGTTACTAATTTAAAAGAAACGAGCAGGACAGGCTACAGCTATGAGCAGGAATTAAAGCAATATGCAAACGTATCAGATTTAAAGCAATATCATCTGAGCAATTACTAATTTAAAAGAAAAAGTAAATGCAAACTAGCTATGGGCAGGACAGGCTCAGCTTTGAACAGGAATTAAAGCAATACCATCTGAGCAGTTACTAATTTAAAAGAAAAAGTAAGCAATATGCAAACATAACAAAATTAAAGCAATACTGATTTAAAAGAAAAAGTAAGCAAGATGCAAACGTCTGAGTAGTTACAAATAGAGCCAGTACCAGAATGCAAACTAGCTATGAGCAGGAATTAAAGTAATACAGGCCACGCTACAGCATCAGTAAATCAATGCAAACTAGCTACAGACACACTTGTCTATCCAGCACTACATTAATCAATGCAAACCGAATTAAATAAACACATACCATCTAGTACACAAACACTCTTGTCTAAGCAGATGCAATCCAGCACCAGTAAATTAAGTAATGTGTCTGAGCATACAGTTGCCATGAGTCAATTACTTGCTTTACTTACAATTACTCCACTGGTGACTATGTATACATATATAATGGTTTATATCCAAACTGAGATAAAGTTAAATAAGTGAGCTGCAAAGAAAGGAGGATATTATGCCATAAATTGGTAAAATTATATGGTGAGTAGATTGAGTTAGTGTGGGTGTTATATTAAATTGTGGGGTAATGTCTTTGAAGAGGGTTCTAAACCTGGTGAAGTTAGAAAGATCTGTCAGGCTAGGGGGAGTCTCTTCCATAGTTTGGAATGTATTACCACTGCACAGCTGTCCATGCAGTTTTGGCAGTCCATCTGTATTATCATATATCCCCTTTTCTGACTATTCATTGTGTTACATCTGAACCAGCAGAAGTCAGTACTAGTATTGCATCTTGCCTGTAGACATTATAAGTCCCACCTTTCCTGAGCAAACTTTCGATAGCAGCATCATGTGATCTGCATTCAAGGCACATTTCTTGTTATTTAAGTATTCATTACATTTATATTTAATTCCTAGACTGAACAAAGAGTTTTTCTGTCTATGTGAGTGTTACTAGTCTTAGCGTTACTCAGCGACCTTTAAAGAAATGCACTGAGTCTCTGTGTACCATCTTAGAGTTAATATGAGAGAGCAGCAAAGATTTCGTAACTTGAAGCTCTGAAAGCATTCTGTGTCACTGTAACTAGTAAATATCAAAGAAAGCAGATCATTATTTAGTCCAATGCAATCATTTCTGTCACTTTTTCAGGGTGTTCACTGTCTCTTTCCATTTCCATTTTAGAGCAATGCTGTACCACAGCACAAAAAAAACGTATTCATTATCTGTTGTTGTTAGTAGAGATTTTGAGCTTTGTTGTATTTCCGTATATGTTAGCTTTCCTGCATGCACATTAGAGATTGACAATCATAGAATGCAGAGCTTTCATGGGTAGGAATGAAAGGCAGACAGTGGCAATTGTTTTAGCCTAGCAGAAGAAACTGGATCCCAGACCCAGAAATCCTGTAAATAACAAGTCACTGTATTATCTGTAGCTGAAACATAATTGGTCAGCAGCATACCGAGTTTAAAAATATCAACTTTTCAATATCAGATACGTTGATATCTTTTTGGTGGAAATTGTTTTCTTCTACTTAAAATGGTGCCACAATTTTGCAGATGTGACAGATTTCAAGTCTGAAATCTTTACTCTAGCATTTTGTTACCTACAGTGCCCAATTTGTTTTAAATGGATATTAAACAGTTTTATAACTAGGAATGTTTATACATTTAAACAGCTTTTTATTAGTATTAAATGTTCACATTGATTGCATTTGGTTTTGCAACTAGTTCTTGTCAACCCTTTGAAATGTGTTCCAAATGTTCTGTTCATACATTACATTAAGCTAAAATTAGAGAAAGAAACAACTATTGAATTTCTAGTTAAAGTACATATCTGAGGACCTGTCTATCCACCTATCTGTCTCTCTCTCTCTCTCTCACTCTACCAAACTGAGTGCAGAGGTGAGTGTGCTTATGTGTGTGCATCGTACATGCATCTATATGGGGTAAGAAATTCATGCAATTAATACAGTTGCATAATTACCAACACTCTTTTCTACTGTTATAGTATTGACATGTTAAGAAATAACACTGTGACACAATTATCTAGCTTTCTGAGTTGCACTGTGTAAATATACGGTAAGTAAACAACAAACCAAACTATTTTATTTGTATTTTTATTCCTTTTTATTTTTTATTTTTAACCAGGAGAACCTACCTGCACAAGAGATCAAGAGAAAGAAGCTTCTGCTGTACAACTCACTGCTGCTAGAACTGCTAGACAGTACTTATTACATGCAATTATATACTGAAATAAATACACAGTTAGAAAAAAAACAAATTGATCAAATGAGAGTAGCATGCTCATACAAAAGCACCATGATAAGAATGTGGTAAAGATATACTCACAAAAATCATGGAATTTAACATTTGCTAACAAAGTAAAAACCTATGTTCAGAAGTTCCTCATAAGAGACTATGATCCATGTGTGTCCTGATGTACACTTAATTCTAGGGGAGAGGGAGTAGTGTAACCAGCCACACATTGCCATTATCCTTCAGTGGACTGGTAGTGATGTAGAGTGTGGTCTACCAGTGGAAGCTTTCATAAGTTAGTGGAAGAAGGAATGCATTTGAAGAGAAGTACATTATGGACCACTGCAGTGTTGCAGTTTGCACGTCCCCTCCCCTTAAGTAGAGTTATGCCATTCAAATGTCATGATTGGATGGGGGCTGACAAAAGCAGAAAACAACATGTGGCTGTCTGAATGATTCCTCCAGGAGTCTTGCTTAGCTTCAAGTGAAATTCTTGGAGCTGAGGAACAAATGGTATCTGGATGGAGAAGGGCTTGATAATCAATAGGTGTGGGAGTAAAACTCTCCAAGAAAAAATAAACTGAGCATGCTAGTGTAGTATATTCATTCGTACTGCATATCACCAAAAGCTTTCATTGATAACTTGATTTGTTTTACAGAATCCCAAAAGTATTGCTTCAGGCATAAACTATAGTTTAATTGAGTCTATGAAACCTCTACATTTTATCTGTTTTTTTTTCAATTAATTTAACTGGCACAACTAAACTAAACAGTGGTAGATACCCTTTGGAACAACATCAAATTTAGTAATGCTGAAAGTCTTTGGTTAAATGGAATATCATTTGCTATAGAATACAGTTTACTTCTCACTATTTAAACTGCCCAGTATTCTAGGGAAATGTCAAAAGCTTTAGCATGTCTAATATGCTCAGCAGTTTAAAGCTATATTCATTTTCTGTCATACACATTCTCCATGCTGCTTAGGTCATCTGGCCATGCTTAAAAGAGCATTTAAGTACTTTGCTCATACATTGATACATAAAAATGATATACAATGTCTGTCTTTGCTTGTAAATATAAACTGTGTTTATTTAATTACCAGAACTCACTTTTATTTAATACAATTTTGACTGCAATAACATGCAAAATTGCTCTTTTTATGCAAGTTGTTAGTTTACAGAAATTCACTCTATTCACTTGATTCATCCCTTGATCAAGCATTTATCCTTTTATATGCAAAAGTTATAGAAAATGAACAGTCACCCAGAATTAGATGCTTATGCAATGCGCTATTGACTATTGACTTGACATGACCAAGTGTTACTGGCAGAAACCCTTGACATCTGCAGTGATGGAGAGCTAATTATATGTGATTTCATTTGGGATGTGTGAGTTTACAAAACTACCATTTGGTATGCCCTTGCTTATCTGGATGATAACACCATTGACCCTGGTCCTTTACAGAACATGTGCAACATGTCAGGGAAATGGTCAGGTTGCAAAGGACAGGGCTGACCATCAAGGCTAACAAGTGTCAAGTGGATATGGCAGAGATATGTTAACTGGATCAGAGAATGGTTGGAGGAAAGATTAGGCCATAAGCATGACCAAACTCTTCTACCAAGAAACAGGTATGGGCATTATTATGGACAGTAAGGTAATGTAGGAAACGTGTCCCCAGTACCACATGATAGCTATTCCCTTTATAGACTTTACCAGGAAAAATAGACCAGATAAGGTTATCTGGACACCAGCCTGTGAACAGACATTTCAAAAGCTCAAGAAGGCTCTTAGTGGACCCTTGTGCTAGTCAGTCCTGACTATAGTCAAGAATTCATTGAATAGGTGGCTGTTTTAACTATGTAGTGAGGGCTACACCTAGCCAAATTTCTTCAGAGAAAGTTGACCACTTATTATGAAGTTGAGTCACAGACTTAAACACAGGGAGGAGGTTTATGCAGCCAGAGAAAAAGAATGTTTGTGTATCATCTGGGTTTTGCATAAGGTACAACCCTACCTGTATAGAAGAAGCTTCACTGTGGTTACAAACAATAATCCTTTAAAATTGAGAGAATGGAAAGCTTCTTAGATGGATCTTAGACTTGCAGCCCTATAACATGACTGTCCAACACCAATGTGGTACTACCAAGAGTGATGCAGATAGGTTATCTTGAAATACTACATCATAATCTACAAAAAATGTTATACCTTTATCTTGGGCTTTGTCTCTTGAGAAAAGCATCTAGAAGACTCACTTGAGGTCCTTAAGGAAATGTGAAACCAAGCATAATGACAGGTTAAAAGAAAATCATTGTTAAATGCCAGGCTAACTGAAAAGCATTTTTTTCCTTTGAATTCCTCTTCATTTCATGCTTATCTGCAATATGCTGTTCCCAAGGCTGAACTGTGATTCTATGCTTTTCTGAACATCAAAGGATAGAAGACTCTGGAATGTTTTCAAACTCCAGAAGTGCTCCCATCTTTTGTAAATGTAAAAAAAAAAAAAAAAAAAAAAAAAAGCATGGATGGCAAAAGAGTGAAATCTAATTCCTATAAAGACATGAAGACACATTTGGAATTCAAGATTCAAGTAAAGCAGATGTTGATGTATTTTGAAAAACCTTGGCAGCAGTTATAATGAGTAGTTTCACAATGTCCTTTCCCAGCAACCAAGATAATGTGAGAAACCCTGTGGAAAATATGGTACATAATTTTATGCTATAACACTTATGATGTTGTACTGTCTTGTTGTGTGGAACCGTCTGTGAGTACTACTTAGATCAGTATTTCTATAGTAAGAAAGACAGAAAGCTTAGACATCTGCAACCAATTTTTCTGTGCATTCTATCTATGCATATTGCCTTTGTTTTAATTGTCTTTGTGTGGCAATATTTATATTATCTATCTGTATATATATATATATATATATATATATATATATAAAAGAGCAAGTTACTAGGCTATTGGCCATGAAGCCCTTATAAGTCTAGCCAAGAATTTAGACCATGTTCCAACAAGTCAGCACCCTATGCTACTGTCCAACAAGGACACAGGTAGAATCCCAGGGGTGTATTTTCTGCTCCCCATTCAGTTATCCAGGTTGCACTTAAAAAGGGTTAATGAGGTGCTCTGCTTGACATAGAGGGGGGAGTCTATTCCTCAAAAGGGGGAGTCTCTCTAGGATACAAATTTGTCCTGCCAACAAGTCCTAGTGATGTCACAGACCAGGTTGAGGTTGTGCGTGTGAGTTACTTGAGTGGAGCTTAACTTGTGGATATGCAGCAGTCCCATCAAGGCGGGGTCTAAGATTGCTTTGTTTGCCAGACAGAGGTCACCTCTGAGGAGTCTGTAGGAGACTGAGTAGAGGGACAGGGCCTTTATCCTATCTGTTTAGGGTAGATGTTTGAGGCCATGGATTCTCCTGGTGAGGAACCTCTGTGATCTCTCCAGCTGCTGCACGTGCTTTGTGAGGTACATGCTGAAAGGGGCATTGTACTCAATAATGGGTCTTATAAGGGAAGAATACAGGGATGTTATGACCACTTTGTCCCTGGATGAAATACCCTTACTAATGAGGTGGGCCACGTAGAAAGCTTTCTGTACAGCAGAGACAATATGGTGGTCAAAAGTAATTTTTCTATCAACCTGGGTGCTCAAGTCCCTCACAACTGATTGTGTGATAAGGACCTTATTATCAGTTATCAATATGATAATTTGTTTGGACATCAGTCTCCTCAAAGGGGATGATGATGCATTTTTTGGCACTGAGTTTGAGGCCGTGATTCTGGCACCCATCATTTGTTTGGGTGAGACCCTATTGGAGGATGTCTGCATCACTAGTGGAATTTATGACAACACCCATCTTGCAGTCATTTAAAAACTTGGTAATTCTTAGTCCACTGATTTTGACCTGCACCAATCCCTGGGATACACTGCTAGTTATAGGTCTACTGTTGAGGTGGCTTCCTCTACTTTGACTATGTGGGTTCTATCAGTGAGCCAGTTTGCTACCCATCTGGTAACATATGGATTGATGCCCAGTTGAGAGACTTTATCTATTATACCCGAGTGTGGAATAGTATCGAAGGCTTTGTCCAGGTCAAGATAGGTGGTGTGCACCATGTTTTCCATGTCATTGGCCTTGGTGACTATCTCAAAAAAGTCAACCAAATTAAAAAGGCATGAACTCCCCTTGACGAAACCAAACTGTGTGGGATTAAGTGTCTGGAGGTTGTCAATGCCCTTGTTAATGAGATGCATGACAATCTGCTCCATGGCCTTGCAGATCAGGCCAGTTAAACTGATGCATCTATAATTTCCTGGATAGGTGGACCCTCCACCTTTGTGCAAAGGGATGACAGTGGCTGTCCTCCACTCAGCTGGGATGAAGCTGGTACTCCAGCTTTGGTTGAATATGGTGCCTAATGCTGCTTTAAATTCCTGCCTGAGTTCATATAGGATGCACCTGGGATGTTATAGGGTGCCATGGAGGCTGTATGTTTTGCTTTTGAGAGGTCAGTGATGACTTGCTTCCTAGATATAAGGGGAGGGGGCAGGTAATGGGGATGTTCTGTTTTACTGATGGGGGGAAAGAGGGGTGAAGTTTTCACTGAACCTGTCGGCCAGCAGGTTGGCTATATCTATAGCATTTGTGTAGGTGGTGTCCTTGACCACAAGTTCTGAGCAAATCTGGGTACTTCCCTTGAGAATGCAGACATATGTGAAAAAGGCCTTATGATTGTCTTTAGTAGATGTGGCCAGTTTGGACTGGACATTTACTTTGGACGATTTCACTAGTGCTCTTATTTGCTTGTTCAGACTAAGGAGAGATTGCTTTCAATTAGGCACCTGCTCCTTTTTGGTCCTGGACTGTAATTTTTTTCATTTTATTATAGAGTTTATTTATTTCAGATGTCCACCAGACATGTTTACTCTTCCTTGAGGAGGAGGATTTCATCCTGTTGGGTATTTCTGATTCCATGCAGCTATATCAATGCTCATATGCTACTTTGATGTAGTTTGACATATGTGCTAGTTCCTATGGAGAGGGAGGGGCTGTGAAGCTGTTTATACCTTCCCTCAGGAGGCTGTAATCAGCTTTGGAGAACTTTTTTTGTATACCCTAGCTGGGGGGGGGGGGGGTAGGGGAGATGGTGACTTTGAAAGTGACTGCTTTGTGATCGGCTCTTACCAGGGATGATGACACTGTAGGGATGTTGTAGTGGTTACTCATGTTGGTTAATACAAAGTCCAACATATTTTCACCTCTTGTGGGGGTGTCAACCAACTAGTCCAAGGCATTTGCATTGACAAAATCAAGGAATCTCTGGTCATTTGTGTTTTGGCATGAGTATTTCTTCCAGTCTATGGCTGGATAGTTAAAGTCTCCCAGGATCAGGGTAAAAGGTTGAATCTTGACAGATTCGAAGAGGTCCAGATAGGTGGAGTGGGCATCTTGAGTCAAAGTTGGAGACCTATAGCTAGCTAATATTTGAATAGGAGTCTTGTCAATGGTTAACTGCATCTGGAGTGTTTCCTGTGTGTCATACTGTTTGACCAGCCTGGAGGTGGGCATGTCTTTTAGATATATATATATTGCAACTCCACCTCCTTTTGCTTTGCTGCCAACATTTTGGGGTCTAAATGTATGATAGGATGAGTAACCTGGTATGGCTGGTGTGCTCTCTGCAGCTTTGAACCAGGTTTCGGTGACTGCACAAATGTCAGCATCTTCCAGGGTTAAGAATGCTTGCAATGGAGTGCAGTTTCATATTTAGACTCCTAGCTTTTAGCAGCATGACCTTTAATTTACGTTTTGATGAAACTTTCATGTTGGTATTTTTAACCTCACGGCATTGCCTAAAAACGGTACTATGGGGGAAGGAAGAGCCTTTTCTAGGAGCCAGAAGCCCAAGGGAAACAAAGGTAGACCATCTCTGGCAAAGCATCATGGTTTGTCATTCATGTCATCCCAGGCTACCAGGTACTGGATCCCCTTGGAATGACACCAGAAACTAAGCTAATTGTTAAAGCCAATAATTTTCTGTTTCTAAAAAACAGCAAACAAGGTCCACAGGAATTAAGTGCCCCACAGCCAAAACAAATAGAGAACTGAAAAAAAAACAGTGAAGGCACAAACACAGATTCAGAATCTGATGAAGCGTCTATGACAAGATGCGAAAGTGGTTATTTTTATTAAAAGCTTTCTGCTACTTGTTCAGCTGTGCTTGTGCCTTCAGTGTTTTTTCTTCATTTTCTGTTTCTATTGAGGCATCATTCTGGGTGATGGTAGAATGCTGCTTAAGTCTAGGAACATACTTGTCTGGGACACATATTCAGTGAGCTCAATCATGTCTCTCTTCACATAGACCAGGGAGGTACGTCGCAAGTCATTCATGCCAACATACACTATGACAGAGTCATACAAGTACCTGTTGAGAGACTTGAGTGCATGGGTGATATGGTGGATTCTGGCACCTGACAAACAACCAACCATGACTTTCTCCTTTTCCAGCCTGGTGAGGGACACATCTAAGTGTCTCACAATAGAGTCTCCTATGACTAATATGTTGGGTTTATGTTTAGGCCTTAATGGCTGTGAGACACAGGTGTGTGGACTATGTGTGGTGTGTGGTGTGTGGTGTGGTTGGCAGTGGAGTTTGAGTATGGTTTCGCTTCGGAGGAGCGTATGTTTTTGTTGAGGACCTCCACATATGTGGGTGTGTGTTGTGTAGGTGTGGGTGGTATTTGAGGTGCTGTGTTCATGTTGACATCCTTCTCAATGCCAGCTATACTGGCCTGTGGGGGAGAGAGCAATGACACCAGGTGCTTGATGTAATTGCATCTCTCACAAATTGTGTTCCTAGGTGGTAGTAGTAGAGGGTTGTCCATGTACATGAAGCAGTTGCTACACTGTCTCAGTGTGCCCATATCAACCAGACTGGCAGGAGAAGATGTAGGAAACTGTCCATCCATATTTGTCAGAAACTGAGTGAGAGAAGCCAGAAAGAGCTAAGAGGGTAATCGGTGGAAGGTCTAAGAGGAGTACTACTAGGTGATCATACAAGTCCTACTAAGGGAAAGTTTGTAGCTGGAATAACTCAAAAATGGTTAAAAACCATGCAGATGAAGCTCTGGCTGCAGCAAACCTGTATTTAGACTATGCTACTCAATTTGAGTTTAAGAACACAGTAAAACTCTCACAAAAAAGCACAGATTAACCACTTACAGACAAAAGGATAGAACTCACAGTATGGAAAAATACAGTTAAACAGTAACAAAATGCAGTAGAATGCAGTTAAACAGTAATGAATTGTAGGAGATAGCAATGAAATATAGTTAATCAATAAATTGCTTTAAAACAGTAGCTCACAATTACAACAGTAAAGGAGAGCTGAAATAATGCAGCAATTCAGTAGAATACTGTCATCAATTTAACTAGGTGTCAGAAAAATGTGTATTAATGTGTGTGCTTAATGCTAATTAGAAACTAAATAAGTTAACACGTTTTTCATTCTATTTCATATATGCACTATTTTATATACAGCTGAATTTCATATGAGACTAAAAGATGCTTTAGAAACTGCAGTGTGCTTTCTGAAACTTGCAAGATGCCCTCTGACCTAGTAATCGCTAGCACAGCAATATTCATGTTTATGCCTTTTGGAAATGTACTTGAGAAGCAGGTGATTATCTGCTAGGTCAGAAAGCAAAGAATGAACAATGCTATATGCTGTAATGTAATGATTTTGAACAATCAGCTCTGTTCGAAGTAAGAACACGCACAGCTGCAGAAGTTAGAGATAACATAGACAAAGGACTGTTGGAGAAATGAACTGCAATCCATAATTGCTTTGTGCTCAAATTAGCCATAGGACCTTGAATGGTAACATTGCATATATCTAACCAGTGGTAGCCAAGGCCACGTTGTTTTTTAGGAAGTTTCTCATAAAAAAATGATAGTACAACCAGAAAATCATATAAACAAGCACTACGAAATGATGATGTTAAAACTTGTGATTTACTACGTCAGCTTGGTAGGCAATGTCTTATTAGAAAATGTATAAAAATGCCTGCATTTCCTGATTCTGATTAGACAAACTCTGTATTAGCACGTTTTTGTCTCCTTGCTGCAAGATTAAAGTGCCTTAACCTGAACCTACCGTGTTATTGATCATTTTTAAAGTATATTTTTCCTTTGACAGTTTGGTCCTTCGAGCCGGAATTACATATCTTTCACTCTGGCTCAGGTCAGAATTGGGCCCGGTGGCATGAACCCATACGGAGAAGTGGCCACATTGGCTCTTCTGCTTTGAAAGACCTCTGACTGAATTGTTGTTTGAAAGAGGCCAGCCACTGTTTCTGATCTGTGATTGGAGGACGAATCAACGTTCTGGTGGGATCAAGACACAGAGTGTCAGGTAAGGAGGAATTTACCTTTTCCTGTTTTAGATCAGGGACTTGTTTCAGTATTGTTGTTTTTGTCAGGGAGATTTGCATGTGCAGATCAGGGACAAAAAAAAAAAAAAAGATTGCTGTCTTGTCATAGATCAGGGAAACATAATATGTAGGCAGTTATTCTAGATAAACTGTGAAAAGGTGTAAATCATGGTACCATGTGATAAAAAGAGTTATGTAACAACTTCTAACTTAGCTAAGGCAACATGGGAAATCAGTGCACAAAAAATTCCCGAGACCCGCCCTTAACCGAAGACGCGAAATACATGCAATTATAGCGTGCCAATAACATTAGGTATTATACCAAATGGGTTAATAAATACAAATTTGATGGTAATATAGATAAACCTTCACTTATTAAACTTGTTAGACAACTTAAAACAGATGCAAAAGGTCAGCTAAAAAAGCATCGACAATTAGGAGTCCCTCAGGCACATAGGTGGCTTGAGGAAGCAAACCACAGGGAACAAAAGATTAAAAATTCAAAAGCAATTTTCTTAGATAAAGAAGACAATAACTTGGTAATCGCAACAGCCCCTCCAACCCCTCCGCTTCCCTTACCAGAATATGAAGCGAGTGGACAAATTGATCCACCTTTGCTATACCCAGCTGTTCCTGCAAAACCAAAACCATTTGTTAGAGATCCTATCGAGACCAGGTCTTGAGCACGCAACTTAAGAGGGGATATTGAATTGTATGAAATGAATTAAAATTCACAAGCTATGAGTGAAGAAGAGATATGTCCACTCATAGAAGTACCAAATCCGCAGGCAGGACAGGCAGTATAGGACCCAACTCTTCTAGTATATAGACCATGGACACCGGAAGACATCCGAAAATCCACAGAGGGAATTCCCCATCCAAAAGTTAATTTTAGAAAATTTTTAGAAGACTTACAGGGCATGAGGTTAAGTTACCATTTGAATGGAGAGGAAGTAGAGAAAGTAGTCAGACAAATCATAGGTCCAGATTGGCACATGATCAGTGGCAACTGGAATCCCCGTGGCGCAGAGCTTAGATCACTCCTACATAGTAACGCAGAACTGGACAACAGAGTGAAAGGTCTGACAGACTGAATCTCTGAGAAATGGAAGCCTAGGGCTGATTGGACTTGCATTAATCAATGCATACAACAAGAAGGTGAAACTGTTGATAGATATTATGCCAGATTATTAGAGTGTTTTAATAACCATTGTGGAATGCAGGTACCTGAAGACCAGACACATGATTCCCCATATGAGCAGCAGCTAAAGAATGCATTTTTGAAAGGCAGTATTGCACCCATTAGCAGTTTTATTACAAAGCACATGGTAGATCATCGTACAAGTAGATTACAGTCATTACTTGAATATGCAAGACATGCCGAAAGGCATTTTAATAGCAAAAAGAAAAAGAAAACTCAAGTATTTGCAGTAGAAGATGGATCAGAAGTCTTTGTAGTACAAACTGGAAAGAAGGGTAAGAAAAATACCCAGGGAAACAAACAATCTGATAAATGATCAGAGGACTTTGAAGAGAGAAAGAAAAGGGGTGAATGTTTTAAATGCGGGAGACAGGGACATTTAGCAAGGGATTGCAGGCAAAATAAAAAGGTAACCACAGAAGACAAGGAGGGTGAGGACTGACTATATGGTATTCAAGAATCACTGGAAAGGAATAAACAGAAAAGACAAGTGCAAACATGGTAAAAGGGGTAGAAGATGTGACAGAAGAAATAGAGGATGTACATGAAATCACAGATAATGAAGAAAATGAAATTTTGGACTTAGCATTATTGAGCCTAGAGCTCTACTTAGCAGACACAAAACCGGAAGTTACACTTCTGGTAGAGGGGAGGGAAGTTAAATTCCTGTGTGACTCAGGGGCTTCATGAACCCTGATACATCCTTCCAAACTGCCAGAAAATTCAGAATCACTTGACTACATATTAGTGAAAGCAGTTAATGGACAGCTGTATCGGGAGCCACTCTCCCACAACATAGCGATAACTGACCCAGTTTCAGGGATGACCCAGAAAAGCAAGATTGTTGTTTCTGCAAAATGCCCAGTGAATCTCTTGGGCAGAGACCTAATGCAGATATTTGGCATAGCCGTAATTCCAACTATGCAGGGTATGAAAGCACAGCGACAAATGGATACTTTTGTAGTGCGACCGGAGGGTGAAACATTTTATTGGTACAGCCAGGACTTAGTTACGACTGGTCCAGGGGCAGTAACCGAAGAACTGATAAATGTAGCCATCAGTAAATCCCCCTCCCTTAACACTGATAAACAGCATTTGTTGCATTGTACTCTATATTACTGTAGCAAACCAAGACCTGATAAAGAATATGAGCAAAAACTGTTTAGAAATCATGCTAACAGATTAGTATTATGAAATTTGTACTGGGACACAGAAAGAAACAGTGTAGTGAGCTGTTCATTGCCCCAGGAATTCCTAGCACTATACAAATCTAATCGATTACCACATGTGAGTTTAACTAAAGATAGAAATGTGAAGTGGGCAGACCTAGGAGAAAAAGTCACAAGGTAGGAAAAGCAGACAGAGTTAGAACTTTCCGAACAGGTAGTACAAAAGCAGAAACTAAATTGGATAACGCGGACATACCCAGCTGTACACTCACAGGCAAGTGAGGACAGCTGAGTAGCACTCTTACTAGAAGAAGATGAAAAAGACTTCCGAGACATACCAGAGACTCTCTGGTCAACAGGGAAATCAGATGTAGGACTTATTCGTACAGCAGGACCAGTTACTATCACACCAAAATCAGCATTAAACCTCAAAAGAGACAGTATCCCTTGAGAAAGGATGCAGAAGTAGGAATCAAACCTATAATAGCAGCCTTACCTAAGGAAGGAGTCTTGATAGAATCTCCTGATTCACCATGTAATACACCCTTATTTCCTGTTAGGAAAGCAAATGGAGAATGGTGTATGGTCCAAGATTTACAAGCTGTAAATGACACAGTTATACCCAGGGCACCTACGGTGCCAGATCCACACACTTTATTGAATGATTTGAAGCCTCAACAAAAATATTTTTCTGTGGTAGATATTAGCAATGCGTTTTTTTCAATACCGATACACCCTGACAGTCAACATTGGTTTGCATTTACATTTCAGGGGAAACAGTATACATATACGAGACTACCACAGGGATATTGTGAAAGTCCAACAGTATTCGCACAGGAAATGGCAAGTAACTTGGCAGGATTTATCCCACCGAAAGGCAGTCAGATTTTACTTTATGTAGACGACATTCTGCTGGCAGCCCCCACCCGGCAAGAATGCAGAGAGGATACCATAGCATTACTACAATTTTTAGCCACTCAAGGACACAAGGTAAACAAAAACAAACTGCAACTTTGGAAAAAACAGGTCAAATACCTGGGATATGTAATATCCAAAGAAGGCAGAATATTAGATGAAGACAGAAAAACAGCAATATTACAAACACCGAAACCAACTACCAAGAAGGAAATGATGTCCTTCCTGGGTACTACTAACTTTTGTCGGAGTTGGATTCCAAACTATGCTTTGGAATCTGCTCTGCTGACCAACTTGATATTCAAAAAGCTTCTGGCAGCACAAGATTTATTACAGTGGACACCAGAAGCAGAATCAGCTTTCTGCAAAAAAAACTGATAGCTTCTTCATTAGTTTTAGGATTACCAAACTATCATAAACGATTTTTCCAAACTGTAGATTGTAAGCAAGGTTATATGACATCAGTGTTAACACAACAGCATGGAGACAAACAATGCCCCATAGCTTACTATTCATCACAGCTAGACCCAGTGGCGCAATCCCTGCCCCACTGTGTACAAGCAGTAGTCGCAGCTGCAATGGCAGTGCAGGCTTCAGCCTCAGTAGTATTGGTCCACCCTCTCACATTGAGAGTGCCTCATGCAGTCGCAATTATTTTACTGCAAGAAAAAATAGCATATCTTTCTCCTGCTAGACATCTTTCCTGTATGACTATACTGTTGAGCCAACCTCATATGACAATTGAACGATGCACAACTTTGAATCCATCAATCTTGCTCCCAACCCCTGCAGATGCAAACCACACTGCTGCCTGCAGGAGATTGAGCAAAAGACACTACCTAAAAAGATCTTACAGATGTTCCCTTGGATGATGCCGAGGTGACATACTATGTGGACGGCTCATGCAGTAGGGGTCCTACAGGACAGAATCTAGTAGGGTATGCACTAGTTTCTGATACTGAGATTTTAGAAGCAAAGTCTTTACCACACAACTTATCTGTACAAGCAGCAGAATTGATTGCTTTGGCAAGGGCATGTACCTTGGCAAAAGGTAAATGAGTGAACATTTTTACTGACAGTCAGTATGCTTTTTGTACTGTACATGTTTTTGCGCAGCAGTGGAAAAATAGAGGAATGATAACATCTACTGGTAAACCAATTAACCATGCACAATTTATTTTAGATTTGTTAGACTCTATTCAGTTACCTCAGAAAGTAGCTATTTGCAAATGCGTAGCTCATACCAAGCGACAGGATAGAATTTCAAAAGGTAATGCGAGGGCTGATACAGCTGCAAAACAAGCAGCTTCAGCTTCAGAAGTATTTCCTTTGAGTGAGGAATTACAACCATCTGAGATTTTAGACTTAGAAATGTTAAAAACAATGCAGACACTTACTACAAATGTAGAAAAACAAAAGTGGATAAAACGAGGAGCAATCCTTGAGAAGGGACTGTACATCTCCAAAGAGAGGAAACCGATTTTGCCATCTAACTTGTTTAGATATGCAGCTTTGTTGAGCCATGGGCAGTGCCATGTCTCAACAGGGGGGATGGTACAGTTAGTGAATCGAGTGTTTACAACATATGGATTTACAAACTACAGAAAAAATTTTTGTGCAACATGCCATGTTTGTAACAAGCATCATGCACAAGGGGCATTGAGACCTAAGCAAGGGAGTTTCCCTACACCACCGTATCCATTCCATACTATTTGTATGGATTTTATAGAGCTGAACAAATGCGAAAATAAGAAGTACTGCCTTGTCATTATAGATATGTTTTCCAAATGGGTGGAAGCTTTTCCAACTAAAAATCCAGATGCAGCTACTGTTGCAAAAGCCCTCGTTAAAGAAATTATTCCTAGATTTGGCATACCGGAAAAGATTTATAGTGACAATGGCACGCACTTTGTAAATCAAACTATACAACAACTCAGTCGTTATTTCGAGATTTCTATGAAAAATCATTGTGCATACCACCCCCAATCTGCAGGATTAGTAGAGAGGCATAATGGGGTTTTGAAAAATATGCTTAGGAAATTGATTAGTAAGACACAAAAGAACTGGGTGCACTGTCTACCTCTGGCACTGTTGAGCATGATAACTGTTCCAAATGCAAAAGGGTTAACTCCGTTTGAAGTTCTGTTTGGGAAGGCATATTATACACCTCAATGGAAACCTCTCATGCCTGCAGAGCAGGAGGCTGACAGTTCACTTGCAGAGTATATGAGGCAATTTTTGAATAACAATCTTTTGCAGTTAAATTCTATTTCAGATAAAGAGCAAACCAGACCATCGGAAGCAGCAGTAGCCCCAGGTGCATGGGTCTGGGTGAAGGTCACGAAGAAAAAGAACTGGAGTTCTCCGAAGTGGGAAGGGCCATACCAGGTACTACTGTCAACACCCACTGCAGTCAAGATCGCAGAGCGAGCACCCTGGATTCATCTAACACACTGTAAACTGGTTAAGAACTTTGAAGTGGACAAAAACCTTGTTACTATTGTACAACGAGAACAAAATGACCAGGTATAGAGTAAACAGAGATGCAGAACAACCTCAGAAAATTTGCATGATTATTCTGATAGCTATACTGATAACATTGACCTTTTTGCTGTAGCCTTTCCTTTTCCCAGCCACACGAGTTGAACTGAACAAACGTGATGCATTACTCATAGACTGGCATCCAAACTTTTAAACTTACTAAGCAATTAAATATGTGTATGCTGAGACTTTCAGTATTTCGAACTGCTGGATTTGCACAGCTATACTGACAGCATACAGGGGATTATTAATGACTGCTGTCCCCTAGTGGTCAATGAGACCTGGGAAAACTTGATTTTTGATACTTCACCTGTGAAATCACAAGACACAATAGGATTGTACCTACCTGTTACACAAAAAGGGATTGTATGTTTTTACAAGAATGACACTATTCGGGTGGGTTGGAGCAATTGCAATGTGACTGTTTCTTATAAATGTTATATTAAACCAAGTAAGACTAAAACCATTTGTGATATAAATCATGATGCATATTTCATTAAGATGCATAAGAGTGTTGATGAGATACAACATAATCCTGTTCCTTTAAAACAGCTTTCTATTATTGATAAGAAAATGTTTCATGCAGGGCAAGCTTATATCAATACTAAAGTTGAGAATTGTTATTTTGTTTGTGGGAAAAAAAGCATATAAATGAGAATTGGTCCGGCAGTTGTTTTTTGGGTTACCTGGTTCCGGCCATACGACATACTGCAGCTTTGCCTCAGGGAAAAATTTGAAACGTCAGAGAGGTCAGCAGTAAACCTAGAAGTCCAATTAAGAGACCCGAGAATCCAGTAGGACGAATTGAAGCAGGATGGAAAAACCATAACTCCATAAAAAACAAAGATAAACTGACACACATGGACTTGAGTGACACTATTATATCATGGGCAGGCATAGCCCCTGCATATGGCACAGTGAAATCGATTTGGGAGCTGAGAAAACTGTCAAAACTTCTCGAAGTTATGAGCAATGCAACTTCTTCTGCTTTCGAATTAGTGACTGATGAACTGAATGCTATGAGAACTGTCTTGCTTCAGAACCGCATGGCTCTCGACTTCACCCTAGCGGCGAGAGGTGGTACATGCACTTTAATCAAAGAAGAATGCTGTTCATACATTCCTGACAACCAGCACGAAATAAACAACCATCTTGAGGTGATCCAGCAAGTGTCGACCATGACCAAACCAGGCCCAAACCCTCTGGCGGACTTTTTCCAGAATTTGTTTGGGGGGTGTGGTTCCATCCTAATGAACATCCTGATTGCCATTTGTGTGGGATTACTCCTATTACGAGCATGCATTTGCTGTGGTATTCCCTGCATCAAAAAAGTTAACCAAAGAATTTATAAATATATCAGTTTCTGAGACTTTGTATCAAAGTACTGAAATTGAAGAATTGTTGAAAAGTGAAACACTTTCATAAGTTTAAACTGAATGACTCTCTTAACTGCAAATCCTGAATGGAAGAGGTTAGGAAAAGAAGCAAACTGTTTATTCTTCTGAAAATAGAATTAAAAAGTATTAACAGGGGGAAATCTCAGAAAAATATGTATTAATGTGTGTGCTTAATGCTAATTAGAAACTAAATAAGTTAACACGTTTTTCATTCTGTTTCATATATGCACTATTTTATATACAGCTGAATTTCATATGAGACTAAAATATGCTTTTGAAACTGCAATGTGCTTTCTGAAACTTGCAAGATGCCCTCTGACCTAGTAATCGCTAGCACAGCAACATTCATGTTTATGCCTTTTGGAAATGTACTTAAGAAGCAGGTGATTATCTGCTAGGTCAGAAAGCAAAGAATGAACAATGCTATATTCTGTAATGTAATGATTTTGAACAATCAGCTCTGTTTGAAGTATGAGAACACGCACAGCTGCAGAAGTTAGAGATAACATAGACAAAGCACTGTTGGAGAAATGAACTGCAATCTATACTTGCTTTGTGCTCAAATTAGCCATAGTACCTTGAATAGTAACATTGCATATATCTAACCAGTGGTAGCCAAGGCCACGTGTTTTTTTAGGAAGTTTCTCACAAAAAAATGATAGTACAAGCAGAAAATCATATAAACAAGCACTACGAAATGATCATGTTAAAACTTGTGATTTACTACGCCAGCTTGGTAGGCAATGTCTTAATAGAAAATGTATAAAAATGCCTACATTTCCTGATTCTGATTAGACAAACTCTGTATTAGCATGTTTTTGACTCCTTGCTGCAAGATTAAAGTGCCTTAACCTGAACCTACCATGTATTGATCATTTTCTAAATATATTTTTCCTTTGACACTAGGCCACTGACAAGTAGTAATAAAGGTGGCAAACAAAATGCAGTTGAACTCCTAAGCACAAACAGCAAAATGAAGTAGGAAGAGGGCCAGTTTTTTTTTTTTTTTTTTTTTTTTTTGCAGTAGAAAGCGAGGAGGCAGAATATAATTCAAGGTTGAGAAGCTAAAGGGATGGGCCTTCACAACTTATCTCAATGTACACAGTCGAATGAGCTGATATAATGGGACTGGGGGGAGTGTCCAATATCAAATTTATACTAGAGGCGGGCAACTCAAAGCCACCAAGCTTTAATACCACAACAGCAGCTGGTCAGGTGGGTGGAATACACAAGATCAGAACAGAGGTAAGGATTGAATTCACTAGGTCTAAAGAACAGTTGCACAGTTTAAGCAAATGTCTTTAGTAAATCAGAACTGCAGAAAACAATTGAAAATAAGCACTTATCTTTTACAATCTCACAGCAGAGCAATGCAGAAGGCCTATCTCACTGCAGCTTTGAGCAAACAAGTACAAACTGGTTTAAACACTGGCTATTTAAGGTAGAGAAACAGTAACCAGCCAAATTATCCAATCAAAAAACTGCTTATCTGCATTATTTTCTTTATTGTTTAAATAGTGAGCATTTATTTATGTAAAAGCTTTTGTAGTTGGTAAATATTTGTTTATGAGAATATTTAGAATATTTATACACTGTTATTTATCAGAAAAGAGTGTAATCATGATTTACATTGTTGGATAACAAGCTCTATGCTTATGAGACTTCTTAAGCCAACAACAAGTGAAAGAGATATCAATTGGGGTATTTCGTATTTGGTTTTATTCTACAGTAACTGATGACTAGAAATCTCTTGAGATTCTTCAGAGGGGTGGCAGTGTGGCAGTACTACCAGGCCAGGAAGAAAGCTGTGTGTGTGTGGGGGGTGCAGATTAGAGAACTGGAAAATTCTGCCATTATTGCCTGGGAGTGTGTGTGTGTGTGTGTGTGTGTGTGTGTGTGTGTGTGTGTGTGTGTGTGTGTGTGTGTGTGTGTGTGAAAATAATATATTGCATAGGAAGAAGTTAACATGAATATGAGAGCACTGGAGTGAGACAGTGGTGTGAGAGTTCTGGGCCAAAGACTCAGCTCTCTAAATAACCTGTGTGCAGTACATTCTGGCTGTGCAGATTGGAAGTTCATACCCAGGACAACACTTCATATTCACTTTATGCTCTGGGAGACAGATTCTATTTATTCTATTCTATATAGTGAAACAAATGTGTGCATATTTGCTATTAATTCACCATTTGAAGGTAGTGGTACCACTTAGTCTTCACACTTGATTGGCAGTGGTGGGTCTCAAACCCCATCTATGCTGATCCAGCATCACATCTGGTGTCAGTGGGGTCATACATTACCACAGTTCTTTTAACTTGATCACTTGTATTACAGTGTAAAAACATAATATTGCTTAATTTCTTTGATAACCTTTACATGCAAATTTTACTGCATAATAATATCTGCAATACTCTGGCATTAGAAAATATGCTTGATAGATGAATTCCATAGTTATAATCTTGGAAATGTATGTACAGACAGTTGTTTGAAGCATATTATGTAATCCAGTTATAACCTTGTAAATGTGTGTACAGACAGTTGTTTGAAACATTATATAATCCTCTTAAAGACAGCTACCTATGCCCTCAAATCCCTTTGCATAAGTCATTTTATAAAATATGACTTTGAAAGTCCTTTTCATCATTCTAACACAACCTTGGCACTTACCATATTAGTTAGCTTGATGTTTTCTTCTTGCATACTCTGCTATATAATTTCTTTTAGGATTTTTAGCAAACTTTTGCTGCTAAGTGCTTACTATAGAGCTACCTCTACAATCAGGAACCAGCATTGTAACCAAGCGTAACATAACGTTAACTCTACAGTGTTATAGATAAAGAATGTAAGGTCAGGTCAGTATATGTGCATCTGTGTATGTATTTGTGAAGCAGGACAGTTGCTTCATGCATGCTTTCAGGTGTGGTCACTTTTTTAATTGAAACATGTTACAGCAAATGAAAAGTGAAATTTTCCTTGAAATAGTTCTGTGCCATGTTTTCCTTTTGTCAGTATCCAAATAACCTGCCTATTGAAATGTCATCTCTCATAACTCAAGTGCCAACACATAGAAAAAAAAGACCAGCAATGTAGATGACCAAATAATTAAGTGCGCTCTCCTTTAAACACTTGTTTTCCCCCTGCACAACCCCCCAAAGATACATGTACCATCCCAAAGATCACCACTTGGAGAAAAGGGAAAATTCTGAGAAATGGCCATCTCTGACTCAATATATGCAAGTTTTTTTTTAGTCCTTCAGTTTCCCGATTCTGGGACTCACTGAAGTGGGTTCCAGTATTTCATAAAGTTGCCAAATAAGTAGCTATGTTAACATAGGAAATCGAAGTGAACAAGAAAGAGAAAAGCTGGAAGATCCTTTGAGTAAATGATCAAATATTTTTTTTCAAACCTAATCATGGTTCACACTCATAGGAAACAGTTTAAAGCCATTATAAAAATTACTGCAAATGAATTTTTTTTAAATAAATTGTTGTAACCTGTCACTCATCTCACTCTAGTGTAGATGATGAGTAGGCTGGGTATTTGTTTATATGCTTTATTACATAGAAACCCATCAGGATGGATAGCAGCATTGCAAAATACAAAAACTGAATAACAGACACACTACACATACATACATGCTTACATCTCAACAGCTAACTACAAAATGACAGTCAGGCTTGCATGTGTTCAGTATTTATACATTGTGCAAGCCCCTAGAAACCTTCTTAAAGGCATACACCCTCCCTCTTAAATAGATTGCCTCAATGAAATGACATTAGAATAAGACATGCAATAATATAGACATCAGAAACAAACACAATGTTCATGTCCAAGTTGCAGTGTATCTGTAACATGGTCTGGAAATGCAACCTGATCTAGTAATATAGTAATCAGAACTGGGTTTGCAACAGGGACAGTCTTTAGTGAACAACTCATATCAGGAATTTCAAGATTCATCTCAGGAGCAGAGATATTTACTGGAATGTCCTCTGGAACTATAATGCTGGATAACTCACTCTGAGATAAAGAGTCTTTCTCACTGGCTAGGTGCTGTGGTACAGGCTAGAACACTGACATCAAATGTTTCCAATTCCACCTAAACCCTACTACTTGTGATTCCACAATGTGCAATCTCGGCTCTGGATATACACTTTTCATGACTCCAGTCCAATCATGACCTTTGCATGTTTGCATTCTCACTGTCTCTCCTTCATGTAATGGATTGAGAGGTTTGCTGGACTTATCGTAATAAGACTTCTGTGCTAAGCATTTTTTAACAGATGGACTTTCACTGATTTGTTATTCTTAGCACTTGGAAGCAATAAACTACTGCTGACTGGTAACGTGGTTCCGGTTTGTCTCGACAGAAGTCTCTAGGGAGGTGAACTAAGATGTTTATCATGAGGAATATTTCTGAGATTCAAGAGATTCAGGAAAACATCACTATTATCTCATTTCGACTTCTCTAGTAACCATTTTGCACTTTGAACTGCACATTCTGCCAAACAATTTGACTGTGGTTACTCAGGACTGCTCATAACATAGATAAAGTCTCATTCTTTGCTAAATCTTTTGAATTGCTGGCTAGTAAACTGTGTGCTATTGTCAGAAATTACTTTGTGCGGACTACCATGCACTACAAAGTGATGCTTCATCTTAGCAATGACAGTACTGGATGGTAGATTAGGAAGTATGTCAATCTCGAACCAATTAGAATAAGAGCCTACTAACACCAAGTAATGTTGACCATTCCATTTGAAAATGTCCGTGGCTACTGTCGACCAAGGTAGTTCAGGAATCTGCTTTAGGTTAAGTGGTTCCTTCTGTTGATGTGGCTTTGTACTATTACATACAGAACAAGATGAAAGTACTCGCTCAATGTCGTGTGACATAGAAGGCCAAAATACTAGTCCTTTTGCCTTTCTTTTGATAGAATCAGTTCCTGGGTGGCCACTATGCAAAATAGTAATATACTCTTGTTGCAAGGACTTTGGAACAAATCACTTTTGGACCTTTCATGATGATACCATTGTTAGACAAAATCTCATCTCTGTAAGGAAAATAAGGTTGCATTTCTTTAGGTAAACTGGATTGCTTTGATGGCCAACCTTGACTGATAATATGGTTGAACTTCTGTAAAACTGGATCTTAGGCTGTATGATTTCTAAGCTCATCAAGACATGTGGAAGAAAAATTTCTCACTTCCATGACTACAAAATCAGGTTGCTCATTCTCATGCTGTTCAGTGGTATTTCTGGGTGATCTGGATAAAGTATCATTAAGATAAAGAAGTTTGCCTTTTGTGTAAACAAGGTTGAAATTGTACTTCTGCAATCTCAACATCATACATTGCAATCTGGCTGCAGATGAATGCATAGGCTTTCTCAAAATAGTGACTAGAGGTTGGTGGTCTGTTTCGATCTGGACAGGTCTACCATAAATATAATCATGGAACTTTGAACATGCAGACACAATTGCCCAAAGCTCTTTCTCTATCTGAGCACACTGCATTTCAGTTTTGGATTAGAGAACTGGATGCATAGGCAACAGGTTGACCATCTTGAAGAATGACTGCACCAAGACCAAATTTTGAAGCATCACAGGAAAGGTTAACTGGTTTGTGAACATCATAATATCTGAGAGTTGGTGGACTGGTAGTTCTCTGTTTCAGGACATCAAATGCTCTTTGGTGCTGTTCCAACCATGACCTGGATATATCTTTATGTGTCAGCTCTCTAAGCGGTGTTGCTAGTTGGCTTAAGTCTGGAATGAACTTGCCTAGATAGTTAACCATGCCAATAAAACATGGAAGGGCTTGACCATTGTCTGGAGCTTGCATCTCAAGAGCAGCTGTTTGCTTGGTAGGGTCTGGTTGTAAGCCTGAAATGGTAAACAAATGACCAACATCAGTGATTTCTCAAAACCTGAACTTGCACTTCTGAGGATTCAGTTTAAGATTCACTTGACGTGCTCTTTCCAGAAATTTCTTGAGGTTTCTGTCATGCTCAGCTTCACCATTAAGTCTTACTAAAAATATCATCTGCTATAATAGCAAAAGGATACCAAGAAAAATTTACTCCATTGCACATTGAAAGACTTTGCAGAATTTATCCCAAATGGCATTCTCAAAAATCTCTACCTGCCAAAAGGAGTACTGAACATAGTAAGTAATGAGAATTTTTTGTAACAAACAAGAATTGTGGCACTCAGGATAAATGAGTCACTTAAAACCGACAACTATATCCAAAACACCATAAAAGTGAATCAGACAATGGGGCAGTATAAAAGCTTTATTCAGATCTAAAACATAAGCGCTTTCACAGTTGAAAACTGCTTCATCAGATGTTTAAAAACTTTGACTCACATATATCATTTAAATATAGAATCACAACCAGTTACAAAGTTCCACACCTCTCAGTCATCTCCTTTCATATAGATTTAAAGCAACATCAACATAAAATGATACTATAGCAATTTCAGTTTACTTAATGGCCTGTCTTTCAAAAGAGGTTTTAGTAGAACCTTGTCATTAAGGCTATAGCCAACATCAGCCCCCAGCCTAATTATCCATTTAGCCTCTGAAACCTTGGTTCTATTCTCTATATCCCCCTTCCCAAAACCAATAGTGACTTCCTCAATAACTAAAAACTTAAACATATGTGTATGCATACAGTTATGTATGTGTTTTGCTAGTTCATTGGTAAGACACACTCTCTTTATGTCTATTTGTCTTGCCTACATAAAACAATTTGTTACACTTGATGTACATTCTCTTTTTACTAGGACTCCTAATGTGAAGGGTGTAGATATGTTAAGGGCTTATTTATTAGAACAAGGAACTTTTATACTGTCCTGTTCTTTGATTCACTTTTATGGTTTTTTGAATTAGAATTAAGTAACATTTGCCAAAATTAACTCTTTGCATCTAGGACAGCGAAAACAGTGGCATTTTGCATCAGAGCTGCAACTTCTTCAACCTTATGCATTGTATGATGAGGTCTTTTCAGTGCTTTGTTCAAATCTCATGGGTCAGTACATATTCTGATATCATCTGAGCTTTTCTTATGAGCTACCCCCATGGAGGATACCCATTCAGTAGGTTCTTCAACTGGACAGATTACACCTTGTTGCACCATTTTATCTAGCTCAGTTTTGACTCTGTCCTGCATTGCTACTGGAACTTTTCGGGCTGGCCTGACAACTGGGCTGACATCTGGGTCTAACTTCATAGAGTACACAACTGGAAGCCTGCCTAGTTTGTCTTAGAAAAGATTTGCATAGGTAGAGAAAATATACTGGGTGAAATCAGAACAGTGTTTTTTTAAGCTAATATGATGGACTTCCTTATTAAATGAAAGCAGTCCCATTTTCAAACTGTCGCTGAGCCCTAATAATGACTCTACGTGGCTTTTCACCAGATAAAATAACAAGTCGTAGCTTCTCCCAGCACAGTAACATGAAAGTATTACTGAGCCTTTAGCTTATATCTCTTCACCACCATAAGCAACAAGCTTTGCACACTTTGCAAATTCTAGCTTCTCACCAGCACATTCTAGCAAATGTTTCTGCAGACATAACATTGCACTTTGAACCTGTGTCAACTTTGAGCTCTGTCAATTTTCCATTTATCCGAACAGTACAAAAGACTTCGGGCCGGATTCACGAAGGCTTGCACGGAGTCTAAGAGTAGTGTAAGACTCCATGCAGCCTTCGCGATCCAGGAACAGCCCAAAGTCCGTGTAAGAGTCAAGCTAAAACGGCTCTTACACGGAGTGGGCGTGGATAAGCTAATCACCTCACTTGCAGCTGAATAGCATGCAAATGAGGCTGATTAGCGATCCAGGAAGCCCAGAACAGCCCGTTTAAGAGCCGTTTTAGCTGCAGAAATGTACTCAGTTGACAACTGAGTATGTTTCTGCAAACACGGCAATGGAGCCATGTCAGCTCCAAATAAAGGGTGCATATGTGTCAGGCAGCATGCCAATGGCCCAATATGTGGCCATTGGCAAGGTAACCCCATGCAAATATGTTAAAAATATAATTTTTTTTTTCGGCGATTGCCGATGTTTAAACCCAGCGCAGCCCCGCGCAAACGGGCTGCGCTGCATAGAACATAAAAACGAAGGTTATAAACCTACAAATGTAGGTGTTATGCAATACATGGAATGTGAATGGAGGGACCAGCAGAGCAAAACCAACATGGCCACCGTGTAGTGGTTGCCAAGGGGGGAAGATGAGTCTAAGAGATGTAACTAAGCATTAGTAGGCAATCTGATGCAAATGAGTGTAGGGATACTGAATTCCACTGTCACATAGCAAATGAGCACATTCTGAAGGTGTACACTGTTGCCTACACCAAAGTTTCTTGCTGGACGTGTATGCGCACGTGTGCGCACCACGAAGCGCGAGTAAGGCGGTGTGCACACGTGTAAGACAGTGTGCGCTCATGTAAGGCAGACTAAGCATGTGGGAGCGTGTTGGGAGATGTTTAACACCGTTTGCGCGGGCGTGCACGCGTTTTAATCCGAATAAGCAGATCCAAAACTGTGTAAGTATGTGTGCGCGCGTGTAAGCCACTGTGAGCGCGTTTCTGCTGGTTTGCACACGGCCCCACCCTGAGGAAACAGAAAGGAAAAAGGAAGCAACAGATGTAATAGGAAGTTAGCAGGGAATACTGCTGGAGCTAGCAGGTGAAAACACTTAGATGCAGGCAATTACACAGGCAGAATACTAGGCCAGCCCAGCACTTAAAACTCTGCAAACAGCAGTGCAGAATGTTTCTCTCAAGAGACACTGCAAGACAGGAGTTAAGTTATCAGAAGTGAAAACTGAAAAAGCTGAACTCAGAGCAGAAATGTTAGGGGCTGCCATAGCTGTCATAATGAGACATAGGCGACTTGCTGAGGGTGGTGACAATGCAGATGGTGCCAGACAACCCACAGTGAGGAGACGGAGAAGAGTGTACAGGCCCAGGGTCACCTACCACGGGTTACATGAGCTGTAGATAGAACGCTATAGAGTGGCCAGAGACCTCCTGCAGCAAATAGTGGAGCTGGGCAGGCCACGCCTCACACACAGGATCAACAGAGGGAACCCATCCCAGTGGAAACCAAGGTATGTGTTGGCCTAAGAATACTAGCAACAGGTACCTTCCAGAGACCAACTGGCGATATGATGGGGATATCACAGGCATCAGCTTCCAGGGTACTGCACCAGTTCCTGGATGCCATGTCAGCACATGTCGGTGATCATGTATACTTCCCCAATGCCCGTGAGGTATTGGCCAGCAACATGCGTCTCTTCCAGCAAATAGCGGAATACCCTGAGGTAGTGGGTGCAATAGACTGCACGCACATATGCATCAAAGCACCAGCCGGTGAGCGGGGTAGGGCATACATCAACCGCAAGGGCTTCCCCTCCATCAACTGCCAGGTCGTGTGTGATGCCCAGGGCATAATAATGAATGTGTGTGCTGGCTGTCCTGGGAGCTACCACGATTCCCACATCTGGCATTTGACGCAGCTGTACCAGACATTTGCCAATGGGGACATCCCACACGGACACCTAGTGGGGGATGCAGGGGATGCACTGGAGCCGTGGCTGATGACACCCATCAGAAACAGCACACACACCTGAACAGGAATGAGGCACACGCACAAACACGTAATGTAATAGAGCGTGTGTTTGGGCTGCTCAAGTCACGGTTCCGGTGTCTGGACACATCTGGTGGAGCCTTGCAGTACACACCAACTACATGTACCCAAATTGTCATGGTATGTGCTATGCTACATAATATGATCTTGCGAAAACAGCTGCAGCAGGACCAGCATAGGGCTGGGCCAAACAGCCCCCCACCATTGCCAAGGCCACCACAGGCACAGCGTGACTCGGAGGAGGAACAACCTGAGCCTGCCCCAGTAGGCAGAAGGAGGCGTGCCCAGTATGCCCTGGCCTTGGCAAAGAGGCAACGCATAGCACATACATTGGCTCAGTAGGAACCTTGGGAATGATACCCCTCTCTGACTCACTCATATAGTAACAGGGATGCCTAACGTGACACAACCTGCTCTCAAACATGTACAGGGAAGTGTAATATGCGCATCCGACAGAGGCAGCCCTGCAGCACCACCTGAGGCATGAATGCTATGTGTCAAGTAATGTAACACCAAGTACCATATGCACACCTGAGGACCCCGACTAACATCCTACCCTCAACAAGCAGCATGCCACAACATGACAACGAGATGATGAAGTGCAACAATTGACTGAAGTATTGCAGTTAGTCAAAGGGGACCCAATGTGTGCCAGTCTGGGATGACATGCTGAGCATGACATGATGCACCACCTGCTAGGACTGGCGTGCACCTATCAGTGCAGGCTGTATGGATACTGGAAAAGGCTGTTGTCACGCACAGTGTGCCCTGAATAGGTAAGGCTCAAAACACAAACCTATCTCCATAGGTACCAGAAGGGATAAGAATAAGATAAGGGATAAGTTGAAACAGCAAGATGCATGCAGTCTAAGCTCACCCAGTATGGAGAATGTTGCTAACTGTGCTGTAACAGAAATCTGAGGCAAGGCACACAACAGCACCCTAACACTACCAGGTTACACCTCATACTGTGCTGTACATCCTCAAAACTTGGAACAAGCTGCAAAAGGAGGGTGACTAGCAAGAATTGTCAAGGATAACCACACCCCCATGTTAGTACCACCACAAAAAGCATCATGGACTAGCCATGCTCAAGTAACAGTGGCTAAAACTGCCCCCCAGTTTATAGCCTGCTACAGACTACTGGCCCAACACCAGGAACTGCATCCGGCCCATGCTGGAATACATGAATATATGAAATCCTCCAAACCACATTATATTGGGCGACTGCAAATACCCAGACATATAGACTGGGAGCATTATACCAGCTGCAACAGTGTAGGACAAAAGTTCATCGAATCCACAAACCAAAAGGCCCAAGAACAACGTACCACCCCCACAAGAGGGGTAAGCATACAGGATGTGATAATCAGCAACATGGGTACAGGATGTCAAGATGAGAAGTGTATTGCTCACTGGTAAAACCAGACCATATAGTAATCACACCGGATATACAAATCCTGTTCACAGTCCCTGGCCGGAAAACCACAGTGGAAAACATGTGCTAAGCAATATTTGCACACCTCCAAACCGATGTGGAATCCATTAAAGGTCCCGTGCAGGTGCAAAATATGGGCCACACCTCAGAACCTGTAATACAGCCATTCCATGAACACTGCCAGGAATGCTTGGATTATGCAGTCCTAAATTAAAACAAGACACAGTGCCTAAATCTGGCATGGTGGACACCAGCCATAACCAAAACATGCAAGAGAATGAGGAAGCTACTACATGATAGAGCAAACATGAACAATGAAGTAATTACTGATCAGTAGTATGGCAATAAAATCTGTCCACACATGCAATCCACTAAGGCCAGCCACAACAAGTGGAATCTGTGAATCCTGAGGCAATGTTACACCTGCCCCAAGTACACAGACAACCCCCAACTCCACCCAAGATATACAAATATATGTGAGAGATGCAACCATCCATCCAAACCGGAGGCAGAGCTCCCTCAACTGAGTACACCCAAAACAAGTCAGTAGGAGAAGGTAAGCACACACACCACAAACACATACCCCCATAGACCTATCACAACTGCAAACCAAACACATAAACACAGAAATACATTCCCGGAGGCAGAAATCACAAACACAGCACACCAACAGAGGCCTCTAAAGCAGACACCCAATGAAACAGCCTCCAAACATAGCACATGCAACACATAGCACAAAAGCTGGTGTGCCAAACAGTCACAGGCCAGAAGGAGAAACAACATGCCTGATACAGTTGTAATAGGTGACTCCATAGTCAGACACACTGCTGTCCCACACACCAGACTGAACAAGGGAAAGGGTACAGTAAGCTGCCTGTAGGCTGCCACAAAATGCCACATAACAGAAATATGTAGGTCACTCCAAAGCAAGTAGAAATATGATGCAGTCATAGCCCATGCTGGTGTAAATGACCTGAGGTGTACTGCCCTAGACTACATGTAAAGAGACACAGATGAGCTATCCGATTATGTAGTCCAGGCCGGTATGACACTCACCATTCACAGCAACCTACCCTTACCAAGAATAATGCCACAGTACAAACACGGAATGATCAGGCATAGCAAGTAGCACACTTACTGGTGTCATTCCAAGGGGATCCAATGTCTGTCTGCTTGGGATGTCATGCTTGACAAGCCATGCAGCTACCCTTGGGATGGCCTGCACCTGTTACCCCTGGGCGTCTGAATATTGGATAAGGCCTTTGCCACCTCCATACAGCCTTTTGTAGGCAAGGCTGAAAAGACTGACCCACCACCCGAGAAAACATGACTGGGAAGAAACATAAGGGAAATGCTGACCAATGCCAGATGTGTACACCCCAATATGCATGCTCCCGAGGCCATCCCCAGAATAGAGAACATCGATGTCTGAGCAGTGACAGAAACCTGCTGCAAGGCTCCCGACAGCACACCAGCACTACCAGGTTATACCACGTACCATGTGTCATGGCCCCAAAACCTGGAACACAACATAAAAGGAGGGTGAGTATCCATAGGCAGCACAGACACCCATACGTCCAGGTAACTGACAATGCACAAGGCAGTGGAGTTCACCCATGTGCAACTAACTGTAGGCAAGACTGCTGTGCAGTCTGTAGCATGCTACAGACCGCACTCTCACACACAATAACCCCCCCCAACCGTCCTGAAGACACTGGACAGTATGAATGTCCCACCAAATACCAAACAAGGTACCACGAATTACCACATAGGTGGTAAACCATTATGTATGGAAGGAGTAACCAGGGACCTAGGGACACAAGTGGACAGTAACCTGTTATGTGACACCCACATTGCCAATGTGGCTAGGAAGACTGTCTACATGTGACACCGTATCAGGAAAGTAGTCACATCTACGGCAACAGAGGTCACAATGCCCTTATACTTTTCCCCAATCACACCCATAATCTAGTACAATGCCTCATATGGTATCTACCTTACCTGACACCTGCAGCAGTTAGAAAGACCTGAAAGGTACCTCACCAAGAGGATAAAGTGTCTCAAATATATGTCATATGCTGCCTGGCTGTAGACACCCCAGCTGAATCCAGTCACATACTGCCCACACAGAGGCATTGCATGCCTGTTGTAGGAGGCCATGCCCAACACAGGAGTAATGGACATGCTCCACCCCAGAAAACACATATCCATTGGAGCTGCAAGAGTGAGAGATGTCAACCCCAACAAATAATGAAATAGGATGTGCCAGTGGGACAGATACATAATCCAGAGGCTCCCCACACCCTGGACCAGAATCCCACTCCATGTTAGGCAGAGCCCCTCACTGACACTGTTCAACAGGAATCTTGCCAAGTGGATGGATGATTGTAGAGTTACAGTGGGGGTTTACACTGTGTCATGTCCAGACAGAGGCACAGCAAAGCAAATCATAAATGGCCATAATACCCACATAGCAAGGGGTCTCAAAAGCCACACACACTCTGGCTAGGCTAACAAATGCCCAGGTTGGATAGCCTAGTATGAACCTATGAACCTATGTAGATACAAATTGTACAGGACACTAAGGATAATCCCAAGGCTTACACAACTGATGGTAGGAGCCATGTTGGTAATCCACAGATATGCCCTGAATCACACAAATACCACAAACACAGACACATATTGCCAACATACAGCCTGACAGGTGCAGTGCAAACCCCCCCCCCCACCCCCACGAATGCAGAATATCTATCCCAGCAGACTGCTGGCCTCCTGACATTGCAGATGCTGAGGTAACAGACAACATCTCCAAAGCAAAACACACAGCAGCAATGGTATGAGATGGTGTCCTGGGCTTAGTGCAACATGGACTCTAAGATGAATGGAATGCCAAACCACACTACTGCTCAATGTCAGCCTTACCACAGAATATGTATCCAAAGAGCAGTGTACAACAACAGTGGTCCTTCTCAACAAAGGTGTTGCCTGAATGGATACTGAACAGTACTACCCCAGAATCCTGAGAAGCCCAGATTGCACAGCTATGGAAAGGATCAGCATGTACCACAGACATAAGGATGTTGGGGACCTACTGACACCGGACCCAACCCAGTGTGGCCTTCTCAAGTGCAGATCCTGCCCCTAACCATGTTTGACCCAATTGAAACAGTCATTAAGGTCATTGATGAGGGCAATGTGCTCCACACAGTGTATCTGGACCTTGCAAAGGCTTCTATACAATACCCTACATGTTTAGTATAGATAGGCTCACCAGCGTAAATATAAACCCACATGTCAGTAGAGGGGCTGCAAACCAGACCAAGGACAGAACAGACATTGGCAGACATGCTTCAGCCATGTCAGACTACAAACCAGATATAACTGGCATCCCACAAGGCTTTGTCCTGGTATCTCCCGCGTCTGGTATATATGTCCCATAGGTACAGGCAAACATGGAAGGACTGTGTCTTAACATGTTTGCAGAGGACTACAAACTGCTCACCACATATGATCCACCAGCTGACACATGCATCCCACAAAACGGCCACATAGAAACAGACAACTGGTGCCATAGCTATGTCAGCAAGCTAAGTGCAGAAACGTGTATAGTCAACCCCCGTGAATATACAGTAAGTGCCCACCAATTACCACATAGGTGTTAACCCATTATGTAGTTAACATGTAATGAGAGACCTGGGGACACAGGGTGATAGATATCCTGCATTGGACAAACATGTGCTGTAGTGTTTACAGAAACATACCATATACCCACCTAATCATGAAGGCTGTCAGATCTACATAAGGGGAGGTCATTGTGGCTCTGCAGTCATCCTGCATCAGTGGGTACAATCGACTACAATAGCCCCTGTGGGATGTACCTCAGCAGACACCTCCATCAACTGTAAAGTCCCCAACAGTACCTCATCAGGAGTATCAAACAGCCTACACAGATGCCATGTGTTGCCTGTGTTGCTGGCATCAATAAACATGCTGCACCTTGTACAATCTGAATGGCAGTGAGCTATGCACATGAGAGACCTGAACCCCAGCACTGACTTACATAGGACAAGCTGTACTGTGTGATCCATAACACAGAAGCCACTCCCACCCAAGTGTGAACCCTCAGCACATGCTACCCATAGAGTCACTCATCAATCTTCCTCAATAGGAATCCTGATGGGTGGACGGGAGATGGTAGGTTTATCCTGGGTATCACTGTCATGTCACAGGTAGACAGAGGCACAGTATACTAACCATGACATATGTCATGGCAAACTCCTCTTACAATGTGTGTTGAAGGACAAACACACTCTCCAACTTGCATTAGACATGGACTAGGGCACATCGCTAGTGTTTGCAATTGTACACCTATGTTGTGGAATACACTAACAATGTTGGACAAGCCTGGTGTAAGTAGTTCATATCTGAACAGAATGCAACATGGTCAGATGTACACAACTGGCCCCAACCAGGCTGTTGTGCCCACTATCGAAATGTAAAGCAGTGATAGCAGTAAAGCCCAGGATACTGTCCACCACAGTCAAAGTACTACCAGTACACTATACAGTACTACAGTGTTAGGTCAGTGTGAAAGGATGTTGACAACTGTATGCAAAGTATCCCATGCAAGCACTGCAGGCACAGTATAATCCTGTTGTGTTCACACACAAAGCAGTTGTACAGTAACTACACAACATGACACACAACCCACAACCATAAACGGGTGATAGTTTGTGAAGTTCACACACATCCACAAATGTGGTGGGCTGCAGAGTCCAACATATGGAATGCTCACACTGGGCATGCTCACACACTTTGACAACATGCCATGGGAAGGCTGAACTGGGCATGCTCACACACTTAGTCCAAATCTTGGTTTAGCAGTTGGACACACATATCTGGTATTGTTATGTGTTATGCCAGGAACCAACCACATTACAGCAGTCTGCCCAGTGCACACAGTTAAATGACTACAGAGACATACGTGATATAGTGGATCCCTCCCATATGCAAACATTTTCCACAGATGCAGAAGTTGTTCATACAAACAGGGAATGCTATGGCAATAAAGATATGCAAACAGTCTATCAGCAACAAATAATGTGCATTTGACAATTAAACATAATGGCGTAGAGGTCAACACTAGGCTGTTTGCCCTAGGGAATGACAGATTAGCCATAGTGTGCTTGGTGTCTGCCTCCCCACAGGATGCACATTCCCCTTTCTAAACACAGATGATGTCAGCACTCTATAAGTACAGCAGGAGAAAAGAAACTTCCCAGTAATCCGAATAGCGCGCTCTGCTAATGCGTCTGTCTCAAGTGTCATAACATAGTTAGATAGGGGTTTCAAATCCTGTAAGTGCTCAGTGTGTGTGTGTGTGTGTGAGTGGGATTGGTGTGTGTGTAAGTCTGTGTGAGGGAAATGTCCCTTTTGGAAAATAGGAAAAGACACTACAGGATGCACATTCCCTTTCTAAACACCGATGATGTCAGCACCCTATAAGTACAGCAGGAGAAAAGAAACCTCCCAGTAATGCGAATAGTGCGCTCCGCTAATGCGTCCGTCCCAGGTGGTATAATATAGTTAGGTAGGGGTTTGAATCCTGTGAATGGCAAGTGTGTGTGTCTCTCTGAGAGGGGTTAGTGTGTGTGAGGGAAATGTCCCTTTTGGCAAATAGGATAAGACACTACAGGATGCACATTCCCTTTCTAAACACCGATGATGTCAGCACCCTATAAGTACAGCAGGAGAAAAGAAACCTCCCAGTAATGCGAATAGCGCGCTCCGCTAATGCGTCTGTCCCAAGTGTCATGACATAGTTAGATAGGGGTTTGAATCCTGTGAATGGCAAGTGTGTGCGTTTGTCTGAGAGGGGTTAGTGTGTGTGAGGGAAATGTCCCTTTTTGCAAATAGGATAAGACACTACAGGATGCACATTCCCTTTCTAAACACCGATGATGTCAGCACCCTATAAGTACAGCAGGAGAAAAGAAACCTCCCAGTAATGCGTATAGCGCGCTCTGCTAATGCGTCCGTCCCAAGTGTCATAACATAGTTAGGTCGGGATTTGAATCCTGTGAATGGCAAGTGTGTGTGTTTGTCTGAGAAGGGTTAGTGTGTGTGAGGGAAATGTCCCTTTTGGCAAATAGGATAAGACACTACAGGATGCACATTCCCTTTCTAAACACCGATGATGTCAGCACCCTATAAGTACAGCAGGAGAAAAGCCACCTCCCAGTAATTCGAATAGCGCGCTCTGCTAATGTGTCCGTCTCATGTGTCATAACATAGTTAGGTAGGGGTTTGAATCCTGTGAATGGCAAGTGTGTGTGTTTGTCTGAGGGGGCTTAGTGTGTAAGGGAAATGTCCCTTTTGGCAACTAGGTGAACAGACTACAGGATGCCCATTCCCTTTTCTAAACACTGATGATGTCAGCACTCCATAAGTATAGCAGGGGAAGAAAAAACCCCCAGTAATGCAAATAGCGTGCTCTGCTAATGCGTCCGTCTCAAGTGTCATAACAGTCAGATAGGGGTTTGAATCCTGCAATTGGCAAGTGTGTGATTTTGGCTGAGGGGGGTTAGTGTGTGTGAGGACAATGTCCCTTTTGGCAACTAGGTGAACAGACTACAGGATGCACATTCCCCTTCTACACACTGTTCAGCAGACGGCCATGGCTCTGGCACAAGTTGTCTGTTGCTATGATGCCCCTTTGGAAGATGCTTGTGTCAGCTGGGGAGTCGATTATGGTGGCCAGTTTGCAGTCATCTGCATATTTGGACAGCCACAGTTCATCCGTGTTGGCCTGTACCTCCAATAAATATATACCAAACAAGAGGGTCCCAGGACTGAGCCTTCTGGGACACAACCTGTAACTGTTATGGGGTCTGGCATGGCTCCAGCAATGCTAACCATGTGGGTTCTGTTCTTGAGCCACTGTGCAATCCATCTAGTGACATAGGGGCTTATATGTAAGCTGGTGAGCTTCCCTAGAATGCCCAAGTGGGGTATTGTTGCGAAGGCGTTTGCAAGGTCCAGGTAGGCTGTGTGAACCACCTTCCCCTCAGCAATGGCCTTGGTGACTGTATCAAGGAAATCAACCGGGTTACACCCAGTAGTGCTAGTGTGCTCTCAGTAGCCCTGAACCAGGCATCTGTTACTGCACAGATATCGATGTTTTCCATGCCAAGGAGTGTTGGGGGTGCATGCATCTGGAGGTTTAGACATCTGGCGTTGGGTAGCATTGCTCTTAGTGTCTTATCCCTTGTGATACCTATGAAGGTGGGTTTGTCATTTGAGCCCTGCCTAACATAGGCACTATGGGGGTAGCAAGAGCCTTTGCCAATATCTGAAAGGCCAGGGGTGACAGGTGCAGGCTGTCCCTAGCAAAGCAGGTAGTTCAACAGAAGATGAATGTGTGAAGGTGTAGTGCCTGTGATTAGTTGGCAGTAGCATATATGACTGCTCACGTGGACACATGCCAGGCAGGGCATATGCACTGTGTCACAGGCAATGTACATGTGAACAGGACAAACAGTGGCAACCTGTCAAGTGGGACATGGACATACATATAGTAGGCTATGCAGATGGCAGTAGGAGTCCACAGAAGCTCTATAACTATGCATTGCAGGTGTGATCGGTATTCCAGGGTAATTGCGAGCAAACATGCATGCAAACAAAGATACAGTGAACAGGGCTCCATGTAGTCCATTGTACAACAAACAAGCTGTACCAGTTCCAGTAGGTAACACTGCAAATATGCAGGCACTATGCACATGTACATGGAAATACACAGGTCAGATGGCTAGGGTCCAGTCTCAGTGCACACAAGTGTACGGAACATGCATGTACTGTCAGGATGTACAATAACTGGATAGAAACCCATGTGCTCATACCTGCAGTAATACACATGTCAAATAACAGACACTGAGCATTAACTCAGTGGTTCCATACTTAGTAGGATGTATGCTCCCTGGCCTGCCACCCCAGTATCCCTGACATATATGGGGAATCTCCCTCCTGTGACAGTTAGTTATGTGTGTTGGGGCTGTCTAGCATGGTATGAGATGTGTGCATGCAGTGCTAGGGTGCTCCTGTGTGTCCTGTACCAGTTGTGTAGTACTGCACACATATCAACATCCTCAAACATCTGCATTGCAGAGTCTAGTGTGGGCAACATGCCACTTGCAATTTACATGTCCATCATTGTGTATTACTACATTCATTACCCTATCCCCTGTGCTACCTATGTATGTAGCCTTCTGTTGACATCATTACCACCAGTATGCCAACATGTGCAGATGATACACTATGGTACTTACCATGGGTGTAGACAACAGGACATGACAATCACACACTTACTGCATCAGGCATGCTGTGATATACCCACAATTAATTCAGCACACAGTACTGTTAACAACATGATACTATTACTACACATCTATGTGGTCACCCTGTGCATCAGCAACATGTTAACCTGTACCTGCACAGTTGTTACAGATTGCAGGAGGTGGCACAGTTTCATCATATGCACAGGGTGTGAACTTGGTATGCCTGAGTCAGCCACCCATACCACCAATTGACATGTATGTGTATGTGTGTTGGTGAGGGACAGCAGTAGAAGGTGGGGCAATACTGATGCAGTGTGTGCGTGTATGCGGTAGCCCTAGGTGTTGTCAATTTGCATGTGTGTATGGATGCATACAGTTCCACCTCATGGCTGCCATATACTGGTGTTTGTGGACAGCCACAGACTGTACCTACCAGTTCATACAGATCAGTGTCTCTGGCCATGGACACGGTACCTGTGCCTTGCAGGGGTGCTACGGACCGTATCCGGTACCAACCCAGACTGGGTACTGTCATCAGAAGCAGGTGTTCATTGACTGGACACAGATCCCTGTCGGGCCTGGCCAGAGCCACGTGCACGTGGTCTCCTGGGGCGGTCTGATGACAGCACAGACCCAGCATTGCTGGGGCTGCTGCTGGCACTACGGGGGCAGCCGCGGCCCTGTTGTCGTCCGCGCCGACTGCCAGCTGCTGCTGTTGCTGGCATACGGCCACGTCGACGCCTCAACCGCCCACCATCACCCTGGCTCATGGACATGTAGTTGTGGAACCGGTCTAATATGTCCCCACAACGTATGTCTACGACATCGGTGAAATCACGGATGGCAGCCGCAATGTCACGCATACCGTCAGTCATGGCTGTGCGACATGCTGCCAGCTCCCTCAGACCCTGTCTGGTGTACCGTTCCATACGTGACTGTGCCTGCATGACAGTCCGAAACATAGCTGAGGTTGTAAGACCTCTGTGGGCACGTCTGACAGGAGCAGTACGCCCATGGATGCTCCCACGAGAACCCCTGGACATCTGTCTGTGTGGTACCATCTCTGGGTCATGCCCATGGCTGCTGTGTGGGGAGGCATGGGCCACAGATACCACATTACCCTGGTCAATGCCCACTGTATGCTGTCCATCACCTAGGGACAGTGGTGACAAGGGGTGTATTGGCAGGATAACTGTGCGCATTGATGGTGTCGACAGCTGTGTACTGTCAATTGGCTGACCAATGGCGGACCCTGGCATACCTTCCTGTGCCATTACACCAATGTCATCATTAGCAGTACCCACGGCACCTGACTCAGGTTCCCTGCTACATGACACCAGAGCAGCAACAGAACCTGTGGGAAGGAAACAGGAAACACAGTTTACAATGTCTACACATTACCAGCGATGCACACATGCACAGGCGCACACATGCACACATGCACACATGCACACGTGCACACATGCACACATGCACAGGTGCACACGTGCACAGGTGCACACATGCACACGTGCACAGGTGCACACATGCACACATGCACACGTGCACACGTGCACAGGTGCACACATGCACACATGCACACATGCACAGGTGCACACATGCACACATGCACACATGCACAGGTCCACACATGCACACGTGCACACATGCACATGTGCACACATGCACACATGCACACATGCACACATGCACACCTGCACAGGTGCACACATGCACACATGCACACATGCACACATGCACACATGCGCACATGCACACATGCACACATGCACACATGCACACGTGCACATGCACACATGCACACATGCACACATGCACATGCACACAGGTGCACACATGCACAAATGCACACATGCACATGTGCACACATGCACACATGCACACATGCACACATGCACACATGCACATGCACACATGCACACGTGCACAGGTGCACACGTGCACACATGCACAGGTGCACACATGCACACATGCACACATGCACACATGCACACATGCACACATGCACACGTGCACACATGCACATGTGCACACGTGCACAGGTGCAGACGTGCACACATGCACACATGCACACATGCACACATGCACACAGTATCACACAATTGTACAGTACTCAGTATGCGTGATATCAACACACAGACACAGACACACCTACATGCATACAAAGAGCACTACTAAATGAGCCAAATAGTACTATTACTATCAACACTATTACAGGAATTGTTAATACACACTCACCAGCATGGATAGGCTGCATTGCAGTTATACCAGAGGGTCCTGCAGACATGAAGAAACTGATGTCAGTGGGCACAACTGTGCCATTGTTACTGAGTATGATACAGGTCAGGAGTACAACAGTCACCTTTCACAGGTCGGCAGCTAATATTGAGGATATCACACTTGCACATTAAATACTATGGTGACAGCTACAAACCAAGGACACACCTCACACATGCATTAACTACCAGTGTACACAACAGTCAACTATACATATGACATATTACCTGCACGTTCACTGTCTTGCTGCTGTGTGGCTCCAGCCTCCATCATGATGCATGTCTGCTGCTGTTGTTGTTGCTGGTGGACTGGAGCCACTACACTCAGGAGTAGTCCCTCCAGTCTGGTGAGTGGGGAATGTGTAGCCACCCCACCACCTGTGGCGACCTGTTGCCTGTGGATATCTGACACACGCTGACGGACATGTCTGATTAAATCACTGCAGTGATGTTATACCTGCTCATATGTCCTATTATGCGTGCCTATATCATTTACCCGACGGACAAGGTCTTGCCACAGTGCAGCCCTCTCCTGCTGATTCTGGCTGGTGCGGGAAAAGAGTATTGCATAGTCCCGCACCAGGCTCTGGTGTATCTCGTCATCCTCAGCTGTGGAGTAGGTGGGGTTCCGCGGGTGGGCCATGTACCTGAGAAAGAAAGTAACCTGGTATCAGCAATATATGTCAGCAGACTTTGGCACACATACTACACATGCTACTCGACTGTTATGATACAACATATCTCACATATGTAGCATCTGTCTGTCTATTGGTGGATACACATGTAGATGGCCAGGTATCAGTGCTCGGCCAGCAACTGTGCAACAGTACCTGGCAGACTCCATACTACATACTACCAAACACCAGCAGTCAGAACACCGATTCAGGTCAGAAGCACCTCCTCACTCTGGGGGTTTGTATCTAGGTACTGTGTGGCCTACATCGGCAACTACTGTGGGCTGACCACACACTGATTGCCCTGGATATACATATCCCACCTCCACCACCAGCACAGATGACTATAGTGCATAACATTACAGATACAAACTTTACACTTTGTAACAGTGATATGGTATCCTTACAGCCCACTGGGCCAGTGGCAGATACAACCCACAATGGTGACCCCTACACAATTGCTTTCTACAGACATCTCCAGGAATGCATGGATCATGCAATCCCATATCTGACCAAGACACTCTCCACAAAGGGACAGCATCCTGTCTGGTGGACCCCAGCCATAGACAGATTGTATTACAGAAGATGGAAGCTACTGCAAGACAGAGCATCATTCACTGAAGGGAGGGCATGTCTGAGCAGCACTGGTAAGGATCTATTTCCCATCATACTGACTACATGGGCAACGTTGAGAGGGAAATCAAGAGTGACACTACAGATGACCAGGAGGCCTTCTTCAGTTATGTTAGCAACCTGGTCAGGAGCCATCCTCTATGCCCATAGGTAGTACACAACACATATTTCACTGACACCACAGATATCGACAACATTGTGGCGGACAGGTTCAGTGCAGGTGTCACCCGCCCTCTCCCTGTAATAAGCCATAGTTATCCCAGCTGACTGTAACCTCCCGTCATGACAGATTTACAGGCGAGACACCCGCAGGACAGCAGAATACACAATATGGATGGGACCTGATGGTATCCCCAGTTGCATGCTACATAACCTCTGACAGGAGCTAAACACACATATAGAAGTGCTATGTAACACTAGCCTGACTACAGGATATGTACCTGTACACTGGTGCACAGCAGCAGTGGTTCCACTCCATGAAGGAGGCACCTCACCATACCAATACAATACAACACAATACATTACATTACAATACAATACTATACAATATGCTATTGCCCCTGTGTCTACAGCAGCGTACTGTTCTGCTACCCTGACCATTGTGACACATGTGGTGTGATGGTGACTGCTGCTGTCACACAGTTACACAGGGTGACTCATATGGCATATTACCTATCTGACTAACATTCAGCAGGGGTATGTGTGACATGTACTCATGGGGTGTCTCGCTTCTTAACACTGTGTGGTTTATTGCAGGGTGTGTCTTATCTGTGAGTAGGAACTCTTACCTCCACATGTGCAAACTATTGCAGTGGCACGGACGACACACAGCAGACATTTAGGTTGTGGATGGTGGGAGGTGTTACTATGGTTGTTGGACATCTGTCATGGGTGTGACCGCCATATGTAAATCTGGGAGTGGTAACCTCTATGTGGGTAGCATATGTGTACTCTGTGGTGTTGTCAGTCACTGTGCATTGGTAATGTGTTTGAGTGCAATGTCACAGTGTTGTACATGTCACTGTGTCCTTCTCCATATCTGTTGCTGTCATGTGAGGTCCATACCATGGCATCCATTATGTGGTGTGGGGGGTACACTGACCTACATGTCCATACCTGACTCACCATGTCTGCGGACACATACCATGTGCAGGTATTCCAGGGATAGTGTGCCACTGTAACTATCATTGGGGCCACTATTCTACACATTTCTGACGCTGCTCACCCCTGACACATGCAGTGGTGGGCGGCCAATCACATATCAGGTGGTTACTGGTGTGGGTGATCTGGAATGTGGTATGATACTCCGGATTTGACACTGGTGTTCACTCCATGCCTTTGTCAACAGGCACCTGTTGCAATACATCTGTACACATGTGCCTCACTCAGACTTTATATACATCTCTCTCTCTCTCTCTATATATATATATATAAATATATATATATATATATATATATATGTATATAGATATATCTATATGTATATATATATATATATATATATATATATATATATATATATATATATATGTCCGCATACATATACACATATATATTGATGTACATATATTGCCATGGATGTGGAGGGGGGCACAGAGGGGGTGTGAGTGACAGAGGGGTGGGACAGGCTGTGTTGCAGGTCATCATATACAATCATACCTGTAGGTAGTCAGATCAGTCTGTCTATGTATATGTATCTACATATATCTATATCTGCATGTGTGCATTACATAGATATGTTGGTACAATATTCTATCGATATCTGTCTATGTATTCCTACATCTCTCTCTCTATGTATGTATACATATATGCATATCATATATATATATATATATATATATATATATATATATATATATATATATACATATATATATATATATATATATATATACACATACATATGTTGACATACATACATATCCATATGTTAGACAGGTATAGCAACATATTTGTCTACCATACTGTATACACACACTAACATACTGCTAAACATACATAGCTGTGTAACCTAATTTGTACATGGCACTACAACCTACAATCAAACAACATTGATATGTGCACATACATGCTCTCACATACAAATGTATGTACAGCCTTCACTGATAGTTGCTGTATGTCTCCTGCCCTTTACACATCTTCATATACATATGGATACAGACCAATGACACATATGGAGGGTTCACAGTATGTACACCTTTATAGTATTACTTTACATTACCTGTGTTTGTCACAGCTGCTTCTGCTGCTGTCTGGGTCTCTGTCCTGCTGCTCCACTTCCCAGTTGTCAGCTTTCAGGTAGCTGTTGCTGAACAATTCGTTTCTGTCTGCTTAATTGCAGTTGTCTCTGTCTCTCTCACTCTCTCTCTCTCTCTCTCTCTCTCTCTCCCTCTCTCTCTCTCTCTGTCTGTCTCTCACGTCCTTCTCAGGGTGCAATGAAAATATTGCATGCGTGGACATGGAGTACAGCATACTTTTGTAGGTATCTGCATATGCCCATGTGATGGCCTCTGCACCAATTGTTAGCCAGCATTTGCTAATTGCATGCAGCCAGTTGTGTACTGATTGCAGTTCTCACTGTGATTTCAGAACAGTGCTATAAAAAGGTGTGTGAGATAGGCGTAGCCCTTTCAGATGTTAAGGGCAGGGACCATGCTGTTATGCTGTGGACAATGTTCTGTGAGTGTAAAGGTTGGTCTCTCTCTCATATGTCCAGGTGTGTTGTAGATTAACATTCCTCCATTCATTTCTCCAGTTTCCTGTACTAACTGTGTATGTACACTGACAACTACAACTACTACTATTGTTAATGTGTGTGTGTGTGTGTGTGTGTGTGTGCTTTCCTTTCACTTTTTCTTGCACTCTGTTGCTAAGTCTTCAATAGTTGCCCTTTACAGTCACTACTTGTATGCCTGCTAGGTGTCTTGACTGTAGTGTGCTGCTGTAGCTTTCCTATTTTCCATGTACATTCACACCTTGGAATGCTTGCTATATCTGCTAGGGTGTTACAGCATGCAGTGTGGTCTGGCCATGGTGTGGGCCTTGACATCTATTAGGGTATTTGAGTATGCTGCTAAGCAGGCCCCAGAGACCTTCAGGTTTATCAGTTATGTGCCTCATGGAATGGTACATATCAGTGGGGTACACCCATTAAAATGTCTGGTATGCTGCAGTTGTGACTGTGGGTTAGCATGAGCATATGTATTACTACACTTTTTCTGCCATGCGAGTGGTGAATACTTTCCAGACTCCATAGTTACCATTGCATGTGTTACACCTTTCTGCCTACTGTTTGTACATTTCACATGGGGTCTGTGGGGCATCCCTGTAAGACATTCACTGTTGCTATGTCTAGGTTCTTAACTATTCAAATATGGTGGTGTCAGACCCGTCATGTGTACAGATATTTGCAGGCTGTCCACATTTCTGCCTCATAATTTGGTCAATATCTCATGCACACCTTTATCTGGCAAGTCAGTCTGGGCTCAAGTCAGACTATGGTGACAAACATTCAAGTTCCAGACTGCATACCCTTCCAAACATCCCACAAGGTGTAGACCCTGTTACTTTCTGAACTGTCTGCGTTTGTTGTAACTTTATTTGTAATGTGTCCCTGGTTTTGGGCCTTTGCTCCACATATTTCATTACTTGGTCCGGATGTGTTCCTGTAAGAGGTTGTGGGGTATGGGCAGTGCTTATCCTGCTGTGAGTATGTGTGTGTCTCTTGCAAGGTGCTATGGTGACATTATTACCTACTAGCTTCCAACTAGCATGGCTGTTTCTGTTCACACACTACTATTATGGAAATCCACCAGTTTTGTTTGTGATTCTAAATGTCATGCTTTGTGTACTACACATCTATATTCCCTTTACATTCATTCCTACTGTTACATGATATATTTACTTTAGCACAATGTTTCTATATAAAAGTCATGGCTTAGTGGTAAGTCATGCAGACTATAGTTGCCTGGGTTCGGGACTCACAGTGGGATTTTATTTTTCTTTTGAACTGAGTACAGGACCTGTCAATCAAAGTGCCTAAGGCACTTTTAAGCAGTTGTAACCGGGTTAGCGCTGGTTTGCGCGGAGCTCACGCATGCGCACTGGTGGTTAGCTCCGTGCACACAAGCGCACACCCGCTTACAACCGCTTAAACGTGCTTACTCTTGCGCACACCCGCGCTATTTTCCTTGAAAGAAAAGAAAATGGGGAGACAGGAAAGTGGTGAAAAAGGGGTCACAAAGAGGGTAAGACAGTAGGGAAACAAGCTTGGGATGTGCAGGAGGGATGTAGGCAAGGCCCATAGCTGCCCATTTCTTCATCAGCAACAGCTGTGCATATGTATGTAATTTGGTGTGACATTTGAAACCTTCCACCCCTGAGAGAGGTGTCAGGACAACAATAATACTTGTTGTACAGCCAATTGGAATTGATAGGTTCCATGTCCAGTAGACATGTGTGCGGAATGGGCAGCTATGTATGGGGCGTAATTTTTTTGTGGGTACAGAGTGCCCTTTTTTTTTTTTTTCAGGTGAGAGTGGTATGTCAGGTGAAGGTAGTCGGTACAGCTGGGGAGGTAGGTTGGGTAGGTTAACAGACAAGACAAACAAGATGCATACAGGGGCGGTGTATGACATGTGTGGGGGGGGTTACACAATTGACGGGGACGGAGGTTTGGATATCCAGAGCCCATGAGCCCACAGATGGCAACAGTGGAACTGATATCCCCACCCATAGGCAGTTGCCACTGTTCCTTCACTGCCCAGGACAGGGCTGTGCTGGGGGCTGTGTAGGCGGGGCAATGGGCATGCCCGTTAGTTGCGCCACCCGTGCCTCGAGCTGGCGTAGGGGCTCAAGGACAGAGTCCCGAATCTCCCTACGCACCACAGTCCGGACGCTACAGAGGGTGAGTGGTGGATCTCCTCCGGCCACACTTGCAGAGGGGGGCGAGCCCCATCCCCTGCAGCGCTTCCACCCGCAGGTGGCACAGGGCCACCGGAGGAGGGTCCGGACTCGGCACTAGTGCCAGGTGCACTCGCCAGCTGAGGTGGGAGAGGTGGGTCCGCTGGAACCCGCCTTCCCTGCCGTTCTATGTTTTGCATTATGTCATGACAGTTTGGGTTAGTGACATATGATACCATTCACAATTAGTTGTAACAGCATGCATTAGTATTCCCATTAAACAAACACCCAGATATTCACACCATTGAACAGCGTGCATAACACATGCATAATTTGAACAGTAATACACAGTCCAACAACATGCAGGGTTGATTGATGGCAACAGGCCATCAGGTGTGGATGTATGAACAGGGCGGATGCATCAACAGACATGCAAATATATATGACCCAACAGGACAGATGTCCAGGGGTGGTAATTGTGATTGCACATACCATTTTCACGTGGAATGGGTTATAGGTGGTTGAAGGGTGGGGTAAATAAAGTAATATTAACACCTTCAAATACAAATACATATGCTGTACATTTCTAATAGCTACAGTTACATACACACTACTGTTCTAACTACAGTGTCCTATATGTTAACTACTTAACCTTGCAGATGGGACTGTTACTGCAACATCAATCTACATTTTATTGCTGTTCATACACATTCATATCAAGCTTGGTTCAGATACATAATCCTGTTACCTTTGCTTTATATACTTGTGGACAAGTGTGGATGTTTGGTATATCAGACAATCATCCTATCTGCGTATTTCAGACTGGGAGAAACATATCCAGATTTTGGTGTACACATTCCACATGCAGCAACACTTTGAACAGAGTTTGCTGTTTGGTTCTGGGTCTCACATGCATTTAATTCTGTCCTAACTGCAGTATGGTTTATTCAGGGGTTATAACTACTGTATTGCTGCATTCCTGACACTTTCTCACACTCTCCCACTTGCTTTCATGTTACTATTCAGACTGGTACTTCTAGGCTTTATTGACATGTTTTAACAACAGTTATTACAGTTCTTTCCAGCAGTCTCACTTCTGTCATGTTTCAGTATTTCCACAGGGATATATTTCACACATGTGATTTCATCCTCTTCTGCAGCTATACTTTACATGCTGCTGCAGGTTGTGTACTATTTTCTTACAGGCAGGGCAGTTTTACTTAAAATTATATGTTGGACAGTGTCATGTTTAATTTACACTTACAGGCTGGGAACTGTTGTAATCAGGCAATACTTGCATACACTTTCACACTGTTACTTGCAGATTTAATTCCTTCCTGGCTACACTGAACTCTTTTGCTGACTGTCATACATTTATATATCTTTACAGTTACTAGTAGTGGATTACTGACCTTCCTGGTGGCACAACCGCACCAGCCTATCGGCATAGGCTCTGTGGTTCGCAGAACGGACACCTGCAGCTGTAATATAAATGAAGTGATATTGGAATACACATCTCCATAATTTCAGGTAGTTTAACTTTCTACATACATAATTAATTGTTACTTACTCAGTGGTGGGGCGTTGGGTGATTGCCGGGCCTCCTGGATCCAAAGGTTCAGTTGGTCCTGCTTGCGTCTCTTCAGGTCCGCATGGTGGTGACGGACCTGCTCACCTGTCCTTGGTATTCCTGTGGCACTGGTGAGTTCATGAGCCAACTGGTCCCACGCCTCAGCCCTGTACGCTCCCCAGAGGACCTGGCCCTGCATGAGTTGGGCCTCATGGTTGTGGACTAGGAGCCAGGCCATGTACCTGGACTCCTCAACACCCCACCTCTGCGCTCGGCGACTACCCTCACCTACACCTGACATTCTGCCTGCAGGTCTGTTCTACAATCGTTTATGCTGTGTATTCCCACCTATGGGGCTTATATAGTCAGTTTTTCCCGCACAAATCTGTGATTGGCCAGTTTGGAATTGTATCAACTTCAGTAAACCTGCATTGTCATGCTGTAGTTTGTATTCATTCCTATATATGAGCTATTATTGCATTTCTAGGTACTGCTGTCATGGCTTAGTGGTTCTGTACCTTGACTATGGTGTATAGTATCCTGGGTTCGAACCTGGCCACTGCTTTTTATTTTTCATGACTGTCTAGACATGTTGAGGGGTGTGTCTGTGTAAAGGCAGTTTGGATACGGCTTGCTCAACGTTGCCCGTCGGTTAGCTTGTTTGCGCGGCGCGCAGCTCCGCGCAAACGGGGTACGCCGGTTTAAGCCTCATTTGGCTATCGGCATGCATATTCCGCTCAGCTCAGTTAGGAGCACATATATTTAGCATGGTAAACCACTGCTCAGCTACGGGCACTCAGTTTGCACCAGTTGGACCAATGCTTATTTACGGGCACATACACTCACTCTGTTGTACTGTAGCTCAGCTATGGGCACATCTGGCAGTTTATATTCATTTCTTAGCTCACATTTATTCAATAGAAATGGGATATTTCATTGCATTTTACATATATTCTGGTTTTATGTGTACATATGTGTCAGGGACTTGTTTCCTGCTTATTTTGCAAAAAAAAAAAAATTGTGTTGTGGGGGCTCGAACCGTGAATGCCTGCTCTGCAGCCAGCATCTCTACCACTACGCTATTGCTTCCTGGTTTATTTTGCATATTTAGTTCTTATATGCTTTCCCATTGACTGCTAACTGTAGCTGCGCTTACGGCACGCCCGCGCAAACGAGCGCACTCATGGTTAAACATCTTTACAATTTAAAAAAAATATGACATGTTCATTTATATTTCTTTTATGTTTATAGTCTGTAGGGGCATGTGTTGTGTTGTGTTTATTCACATTTCCGTGGACTCTGTTGTGGGTGTCTACTTTGGGCACTTTTAAAATTCTGGGGGCGTGTCCGCTTGCAGGGCTCAGCCTACGGACACGCCCCCTACTGTCTTACACGGACCGTGTCAGACTTAGGTGTGATTCAGCATGCTCTCATGAATATGCAGAGCATGCTGACATCACTCCGTTTAACTGCAGCCTCCGTGTAAGAGTTATAACTCTTACACGGAGGCTTCGTGAATCCTGGGGTTCATTTTTTTGCCCATAAATCTACTGCTTTAAATGTTGCATGAAGCACTGACACACCATCAACATAAAAAGTAGGGTCACGGCTTCCTAATTGACCAACTTGTCTCTTTGAATGTTCCCTTTTAATAAAAGAATGTGTCCCTTTTGGTTTACAAAACCTTTTGAAATGATTCCATTTATTACATCTGTGACATTGTTGAACAAAAGCTAAACATTTTTCTCTTTTAGGCTCATGACGTGTACCACAATTACGACAGTTGGCAATAAGACTGGGTGGGGGCCCTTTCTTTGTGTTTGCTGACTCACTCATGCTTCATTGAGACTGTGTGTACTCTGGAACTTGCTAGAAAGCTACAGGGTTTCCCAGAGAATGTCATAGGACCTGCAACAGCCTCCATGTGCTTGGGCCTATTTCTTTTAACTAAGTGCTGCATACTGTCAATATTGGCTTTAGAAGTTACTGGAAGCATGTATCTCTCAGTTGTAAGCATATTTCTGTGCTTTTCTGTAAACTCATTTATCTGATAAATCTCAATGGCCTTATTCAAAGTTAAACCACTGTCATGAAGCAAAATCTTTCATACAGCATCATCTTTAATACCACACACAAGTTTTATCAACTCCCCCCTTAAATCACCAAATCTGCACGTTTTAGCTTTGTTTTTCAAATCAGTTTTATATATGCTGAAAAAGTTTCAAAAGGCTTTTGATCCCTTGTGTAAAATAAGTGCCTTTCCATTGCAACATTCATTTGGGGGCTAGACATCTCTCTATATTTATGTTTTAAGCACTCTGGGTCCTCCCTTGACTCAGCCGATACAACTATATGAGGGTTCTCCACCTCTCCTGCAAAAACAGCAGGTGCATGCACAAATGAACACTCCCTTTTTATACCTTCTGAACCAGCTAAACTATGCAGAATAAATGCCTTTGTATGGTCATTTTTATCAGAAAATGCAGACTGTATGAAAATGTCATACTCTTGCTCAAACACTCTCCAGTTCTCTGCAATATTATTGTAAAACGCAACTGGACCAAGTTTTCGAAAACCATCTGCCATGCAAAAACTTATGCCCAAACACACTGAAAAATAATACCCTTGTAATTATATACAAACAAGCTGCTAGATGTGCCTGTAAAAACATTCAAATGCAGAACAAACTCTTCGAAATACTGTACTTTGCGAAATATGCTTTGAAATGGCTGTATTTTGCAAAATAACTGTACTGTAATACTACACAAACATGTGAACACTTCATACAATTCAGACAACTCGAATAGCTTTAAATAATGCAAAAAAGTAGTGCTTATAGAAAAAAATGTGGTTGCTTCCCTTATTTTATTCATTTTACATGATTCAGACTTTATTTCAAACATTTTCTGTAGTTATTTGGAATATTTCTGTTAATATATTGCACTATCGGATATTTCTGTTACTCAGAAATTCATTTAGAGCATTTTGAATACCTTGTTTCTTATTTTGCGAATAAGAAATTGTTGGAGCAAGTTTTTAATACCTGAAATTTGTTTCTGACCTGTTTTGTGAGTTATACATGCAGTAGGGATGATTCACTCCCGTATATTCCTCCAATCTTAACTGAGTGCCACTCGTTCACTAATCTAAGGAATCTGGATCTCACTCTGACACCATGTTGCTCATCTCTCTCTAGTATAGATGATAAACAGGCAGGCAAGGGTGCCCGCAGGCAGGTGCAAGGGGGTGTACTTGCACCCCCCTGGAACCGGCTGGCGTCCAGTCACACAGATGCAACAGGTGTTTGCGACCTGTTTTCGTCTTCTGTGTCTGTGCGCGACTGATGGTTTACGTCCTTTTCTTTCGCGCCTCCTGGAGATTTGAATTCAGCAGGACATTCGGACTGCGCCGATGAATGTAGAAGTGAAAGGTAGGTGTGTTATGCCACATGATATTACAGACAGAAGCATTAGAAATTAATAGTGTTAGATTTTCACATTTTGGAAATGCATTTTTTTTTTTTTGTTATTGCTAGCAACAATATCAACAAACTACTGGAAGGCAGATTCAAGGACATTAAGTATGGCTAACCCAACAACAAAGCTAAGACCTAGTAATTGGAGTCAGATTTAGCCAGATTTGGCAGCATATATTTTGCAACAACTTTTGAAAAACCATAAAATAAACAACAATCCCAAAGCATATGCAACCAGTTCCCCACAACACCCCAGGTAAATCTACAACCTGGTGAGTGGTGAAGAAAAGTTGTGATATACCTTCCTAAGTCTAGATATCATTTTTAAAACTGCTGGGTCTTGCCAAATGCATTTTTTTTCTTTTGAGTCAATAATCCCATAGTTCAATTTATTTTATGTTAATTTGTACAAGGTGTCATGTTTAACAGCTTGCATCCAATCTGCCATGAAACCCGGGTACCATATCAATTAAATGCTCATTTGCTTTAGGGAAAAGATGCACCCTATAATACTAATCCTGTATATAGGAAGTAGTAGCATGCCTAATTCTAGCAAATCTATCAAGATCGGCTTTCTTAAAATAAGCAATATTGTAAGTTCAGTGTATGCCACAGGGCATCCATTTTAATTCAGAGTTTAATATTTCTTGGTAGACAACATTTATTACCATCCCATTATGCAGGCTTCTTTTTATATCCTTTCTACTGTGTTTCTTTTTCCCTAGATCAGCAATTCAATGAAGAATCTTCCAATTTTGTTTAGCTAATATAACAACGCATTCACTGAAATGAAAGTATAACAAAGCAGTTACTATCAACATAAATTGCAGAAAGCTGCCAGTGCTATGATGATGGAAAAATGAGTCTTTCTTGTTATTCCACTGGTCATGTGGACACTTTATTTTAATGCTTTTTTTCTATAATAACAATTGGTTAAAATAATTCTGTGAGGAATTACATAGCCATTAGGATTAAAGTTTCAAAGTGACAGCTAGATGTCTTACTGCATTGCTTTGAAATTAAGTTGATGTGACTTCAATTTTACAACTTAAAAGGCACAAAAGAAGTACAGAGAACAAACTATTATAACAAGGAGTTGCAGTAATAACAGCTGTGTCACACTTACAGCCTGTGATTCACAACTAACTTTCCTTTTAATGAATCTCTTGTGGGCAAGCAATAGCTCTCAACTGTTATCTCCAGCATGAGGGAACTACTAACTAACTAGGGAACTAGAGTAACCATTGACAAAAAGGCTCTATATCATTGAAACCTTTTAAACACTGTTTGCATTCATTTTCTGAAGAATAAGAAATGTATAATTGTAATTCCCAGCACTAATTAAGGACTTACCCCCTCACACTATTTTTTATATTTTTTGGGCAAAATCAAAGAAGGTACATTCAGCCTAATATAGAAAATCTTAGGGCTGATTTCATGCTATGGCATAGAAACGTGTTGAATTACAAAAAAAAGTGACTGGAGCTGCTCTGTAAATATAGAGTACTGCCGACTGAGGTATATCTGTGGTAAAAGAAAAATCACCACATCATAAATAAGAGCATGTAAAAGGAGGCATCTGTTACTGCAACTACACGGGGATACATCGTTGCAGACCCATCAGCAGGAAGAAGAGGATGCAGTCAGTGACAGCAATGTTGACATATATAGTCATAGTTCACTGTACTTTGCAAGTGGCCCGTTGGACCTTAAGTAATGTAGATATATTTAATTTTGAAGTGTATTCTTGTCACCCTCATGGTTATTCTAAGTTTTGAACATATTTATAGATGTGGAGTATTTACCTTTTTCAGTCAGCCTATTCCATAATATTGGAATCATTTGTGTAATATATTGACCCATTTTACTGCTTTATCATGACCAAGTATAAAACACAGCCCTCTGTCTCTTCTACCAGCATATTGTGGGTTTAATAAGAACCCTAATTCTTAATGTCAGCTTTAAAAGTTAAAGTTTTCTCCTCTAGCATCTGTAAAAAACAATTTGCAATTTAAGATATTGCAATCTGCCAGTAAAGGTCAGTCTTCTAATAACTGTAACCATTTTGTATAATGGCTTTGTACCCATCCCAAAAATTTAGTTTCAACCATAGTGAGGGGTCATTAACACAATTTGAATTTTGTACTTGGTCTAATTACTGTTATGTTTCACACTTTAAGAATAACATAGTTTCTAAAACTGATAGTACTATACATTTTACACAGTTGTAAGAAACCTCCAGCACAATGGAAAAGGCCCAAAGAACACAGGAATTATTGCTGGACCATTAGAGCTGTCTATGCAGTATGGAGTTAAGAACCAAAGTATGCGGCAGTAGGATTTGTCACCGGGTGTTGAGCAGCGTGACCCATAAGGAAAGGATGCAAATCAGTAAGCACAATGAAACTCTACACCAACTAGAAATGTGTGGAAGTCTGTCTAAATTTCTGCAGCTTCCCACAACACAATAACCAATGTAGTACTAGAATCCAGGTTGAACAGAGCTTTGGTTCTTTCTGTCCTATTCACCCACCCCTTGAACTTGAATGACGATGAGGAGGAACTTAACTGCTTCTGTGAGCACACAGTGTTTTGCACAGTCATGCACTCTTTCCGTGGCATTCACATCTACAGTCGGGGGTTCAAAACTTGGCCATACTCTCAGTTGTATAGGTTATTGCAGGATGTCCAGATTTGTCATCAATTTTTGGTGAAAGCCTGTTTAAAAAAAAGCTCCACAAACAAAAAACATTGCAGAAATGCAGTAACTGAAACATCTAACAATATCAGAATTGCACTCCAAAATAATGTCTATAAAAAATGGCAAACAGAATACAATAAGTAGTTTGAAGAGGACCCCCCCCCCCCCCCGCACCCTGGTGTAAATCTGTTATGTATACTAACTCAGTTTGCATAAAATTGGACAAAGGGGAAAATATGCTGTCACAAAAGGAAATACTGACAGCCCAGATAACTGGAATTTTGTAAATAATTTTATGTCATTTGTGAATATTGATATGATTCATACAGAAGTGTGTGTGTTAAGGTGTAAAGTACTGGGCAAAAATGTAACACAGCATGCCCTGCCAGCTTAGAATAGAAATGTATATAAACTATTGTAATTGTGTAAATGTATATGTTTTAACAATTGAAACTAGAACAGAGTTGTGTCCTAGTTGCCTGTTGCACATTTTTGTTGCGTGTTGTGAGAGAACGATACTGTCCGTTTTACTTTTTTATGGGGCTGCTATCAGCCATTAGGGATAGAGTGGCATCTGCATCCATGTTAACTATTGCCTGCCTGGAGATGGCCTTACCGAGGGTATAACTGCTGTCTGAATTAATTTTGGCCTGTCAGACGTCACCCATTATTTCTGTAGTAGTATGTAGTACTTCTGCTCTGCTCCTGTGTCCACCCCTTGTTAGAGAGCTGTACCACAACAACTGCTAACAATTAGTTCCAGCTGGAGTGTTATGATGTACACCTGAACTTTTTGCGGTCTGCTGAAATACAAGCCTGCACCAGATTGAGTTGTGCTACTGTTTTCTATCTGTGCATATTTCAAATGTTTACATGTAGTTATTAGTATTTTTATTTAAAGTATGTATGCACCCTAAGTTCAAAAGTTTTCAGACACTGTGGGATTGAGAGTTTCTATAACTTCAATTGTGCTACGTATAAATGATTCGGTTTGAAATTTGGAACACTTTTTATTGGACTTTGTCCTGATGTGACAAGACATTGGCTGCTGGTTAAGTTTTATAATTTGTTACTCTTTCTGAATAAATATATTTTAGATTTTATTTTCTTAGAATACCATGCTGCACTCAAGTTTAGAGATGGGTTAGTATTTGTAATACTAAACTTTCAAAATATGAAATGTGGTGACGTTAGATCTGTTTATTTTATTAAACATAGGGTTTTGTTTATTTAGTAGTTGTTGCCTGACCCTGTTGAAGGTGAAGCTCCAATAAGTGCATTGTAAAACCAATCTTGGCCAAATAAAGGTATTGATTGCTTCACCTCTGTGTTCCAGCTTCTGCCCATATGCAGTTGGTTAAATAGGAAATGGCAAATAGAATATTTTGTAGTACTTATCAGGAGAATTATGTTGTGCTGTTTGCATTGTTGTCACATCTTCAAGGAGTGCTGATTTTTGCTGGTGATCTATCTTAATTGATAAGGAAGTCCCAAACAAATATTTTTTTGGAGAGTGGCTAGCATTACAAATCACAGGACATCAGACCAAAGAGGGGGAGTTGTTGTTGTTATTAACTGTTTTTAATTACTTCTTACTTTGAGGCAGAAATCTGTTTTCTTAGTAGATTAATAGATATTTTAATGAAGTGTTGTATTGGTCGCATTCAGGATGGATTAACATTGTCTTCTGCAAGTAGTTTTGATATTGCAAAGTAACTCCCAAAGAGACAGTGTTCTTGTCACTACAGGATGTTTACTAAGGTGAGAGTATGCAAAGAACTACATATATAACGTTATCATGGAGAACATAACATTTACTACAGGTTTAAAAGACATGGCTTACTAATTTACAGATATGCAGAGAGACATGCACAGTATGTTTAACTGTTATGTTCTGGTGTGTATGCATTTTTATTATATGCTGGAGTCATTATTGCTGCTTATCGAGAAAAGCTGTTTTCCAGACTCTAAAGGTTAGAAAGAGGTGTTTTATACACTTCAAGGATTGTGACAAGTTATGAGCAGTTTACAAATCATAAAGCATTATCTTCTTCCCCTGTCATACTGAATTTTTATTTAATTGTTTTATCAGTTAACATTAAGTAATGTGCATTCAGTTACAGAATAGTATAATAAATCAGAGAGCCATTGTTTGGTTTCTGTTACATGATGTACTTTTCTTTTTTTTTGAATCCACATAAAGGTCAGATTTTTTTTTTTATTTTACATTTGTTTACCGGGGAGGTCCGACTGGACAAAGCTGTCCATTTTCAGCAGAGGCCCAGGGAGAAAAGCTCCAGAACAATTGCTAACATACTATACATAAGATATTTACGTGAGCATTGTGGTTTACACAGTTATAAAATATAGCAGATATATGATTGCATAAGATATTTACATAAGCATAATGGTTTAGACATACAATTAAAAGTATAGTAGGTAGTAACATATGATTGTTCTTACAGTATGTTTAGTAGAGATAATGTTGAAGATGTACTAAAGATAAGACAAGAAAGGAAAAACTAAAAAAACACTAGCCAGATTGTCAAAGCAGGAGAATATAAACAAGTTCATGTGAGGTTCATTGACATTTTAAGGGAAACTGTGAAGACTGTGCATAAAACATATATTCCTATCCATAATTCATACCTCAGTCTCAGTCTCTTAGAGCAAAAAATCTGGACAAAGTCTAAAATGATGGCGGACAAGTAGGGACAGATTTTAAATATTGCTCTTACAAACTTAGAAAGTTGATAGAATAATAGGTTTTGCATTAGCATGAAATTTCTGAAGGATGTGGACTCTTCAACTCAAATGTTTATCATTATTTAATGACTTCAATCCTCAGCTATTTGCCAGAAAAGTACAGATTTTAGGAAGAACACAAAAAAATATGAGGCAAAAATCTGGACATTCTGTGAAAATCTGTTCAGTTGAGAGGTATAATGGTGCTTACTGCAGTATTTAGTTTTCTTTGCATAAACATGTACAAAAGCAAAAATCAGCTAGTGTTATACATTTATTTTTTGTTGTTGTCCAGGTTAGCATGATGCACTGTTAATCATTAGTGTAGCTGAAACACATCAGAAATTTTTTTTTTTTAATCCCATACCTGACACTTGTTTTTGTTTGTTTTTGTTCAGTAATGTCATTGATAGAAGATCTGCAAGATATTGACTACAAAGGTAGTAGTAGCCCATTGGATTCTTTAGGTTGTCTTATAACTTCGAAGTCAATGCATCAGACAAGAAGCGATCATTCAGATATAGTAGCAATATGATATAGTTCATTACTGACGGCAATTTGTTTTCAGAATTCTTCACGTTGTAGGTTTTGCATCATTTTAAGATGCAGATAAAATAATTTGAACTGAGCAGTGTTAATGGTGGAAAAGCAAGACGTCAGTGAAGGAACTAAGGAGTCAAGATAGGGAATATAAATACTCGTTCTGTAATAACTCTCAAAATCCAGGCCTACTGTGCTCGGTGTGTTGACTGCAAATCCTTGGCAACACTAACTCAATACTAAATTTATCTGCTAGTGATCTTGCCTTACTGAGAATGTCATTCCTAAAGTGTTCTTCAGCATGGTTGCGGTGCTCCTTGAATATTTCAATGAGTCTGTTGATGTGTTGCTGAGCCTCTACTATATCAAGTTGAACAGACTGAAACATCTGGGCAACAGGCTCAAGAACTGATGAGTAATTTGCAATAATGAAGAGAAAAATAAGAAACGTGCACGAAGAGCAAGCGCTGAGTAACATATGTGCATTTTGTCTGGTTTCACCAGCAGTGCTCTTCTGAAGATCAGCCAGTCAAATATTTTCTCAAAGTTCTGACTAAACACACGAATGGATTTATATTTCTCAGTCCATCATGTCTCACACAGAAGAGGTATATTTGGTGCCATTGCTCATCGTTTTGGACTGTCATGGACAAAATTAATAATCTTCTTGATAACACCAACAGCACTATGTATTTCAGGCACATCATTCAGATCATTGACTACAAGGTTTGGTCTGTGAGACGCACAGTGGATAAAGGCTGTTTTTGGATACTTTTCACGAATATTTGCCTGACTACCATTCTGGATGCTTGTCATTATGGAGCAGCCATCATAGCCTGTCTGAGTAATTTTTCCAGGTCTAGGCCGCACTTTATGCATTCACTGACAATGACATTTGATACAGACTGTGCATCTCTCACAACAATGGGCGGGGGCAGCTGAGGGGGTGGGACTGTGTGGGCGGGGTTTGGGTTTGCACCCCCCTGCAAAAAATCCTGCGGACTCCCTTGCAGGCAGGGTAGTTTGTTTATATGCTTTGTTACATAGAAACACATCAAAATGGGTAGCAGCATTACAATATATAAACGAGCTGATTAACTGACAGACTACACAGACATACATGCTTACATCTCAGCAACTAACTACAAAATGGTAGTCAGGCTTACACATGCTCAGTATTTATACACTTGTGCAAGCCCTTAGAAAACTTGTTAAAGGCATACATGCATATCGATCTACACTAACTAACTGCATCCTTAATATGAAGATGAGAGGTCCATGATTCTAATTAGCAGCGATAATCTGTGATGCTTTCCTACAATTTTACCATTACTTACAAGGTTTGTAGCTTTATACTAAGCTAACAGCTGGAGCTCCATTAAAAATCACATTGCCCCTGTGATTATAAGACTAGGCTACTTTCCTCTGGACACAAAAATGCATGAATTTTGTGGTTAGCCATCCAATTATAATAATGGTTTTGAAGGTGGTTAGAGAGGTACTTTGATTTCTGAAAGGATTCTATTCCACAGGTGAGGAATGTAGTGGGTAAGAGACCTATTGCATTTAAGATAAGTGCTTTAAATTGAAATATTACATTTGTCTAAGTTATTTCTGAAGATTACAGCTGTATTTTCAAATGCATTGCATTTTTACATTTCATCAATGTTAAGTTTCTTTGCTTTCTCTTGGTCTAGCTGCTGCTGCTAGTGTCCTCTGAAATCACATTAAAGTGTATAGTCCTCACTGCTGAGTTGCCTGCCTTATAATTGCCTTGTAATTACTTATTGTAGCTAGTCTGTTTGATTTTTTTGTACCTTTTCACTTTTGGCTAATTTAAGTGTGTTTTTTTACATTAAGAAGGCTGGGACTGCACTTCTACTGGCAGTTGAAAGGTAGCATGCTCTGTCTGAGTTGGGAAGCAAACAGAAATACTTAAAGTGACATTATTTCTTTAGCCAGAGAGCTTTTTGGTTGGTTTGGTCACTTTTCTTTAAGCCTTTGCAAGGCTCTTGGTTTGGTTCCACAGAACTCAGAAATGCTTGGTATCCTTGCCTGTGTTCCAAGAGTGTTCATCTCTGGTGCATCCAGGCTATGGTAAGTACCTTAAATTGAAATATGGAACATTTCTAAGCTATAAATGAAGACTGCTGCTGCATTTTTAAATTATTTATTGCATTTTTCTGCATTTTATTACTGTAAAGTTTATTTACTTTTCCTTGGTCTAGTCACTGCTAGTGTGCTTTGAAACCTCCTTAAAGTGTGTGTTTCTCATTGTCACTTGTCTACCTTAGAATTGCCTTAGAATTATTTGTAGCTAGTTGAGAGATTTGTTTCTATCACCTTTTCACTTTTGGCTAACTAAACTGGGTTTTCACACTAAGAAGACGGGGACTAAGATTCAAGTGGCAATAGAAAGGTAGCCTGGTCTGTTTGGGTTGGGAGACACACTGAAAGGCTTAAAGTAAAATTTTTTCACTGACCAGATGGCTTTTTAGTTGGTTTAGTCAATTTTCTTTGAGTATATCAATTATGCTGCTTGTCACTGCTATACAAGACATTCAGTAGTACCTTGTACAAGTTCATAGGTTCATAGGTGTTTGCTAGGCTAATGACCACAAGGGCCTTTATAAGCCTAACCATGCAAACCAAATCTCTGATAAGTTCTGATACCCTTGATAAGTGTAAGCATGGGCCTGGGAGATGAACCATTTATAGGTTTCCCGATTGCATTAGAGACATAGGTGTCAAACCAGGGATGAATTTCTGGTTTCCCATCCAATTGTCCAAGTTACACTTGAATCGGGTTAGGGAGGAACTCTGCTTCACATGGATGGGGACCCTGTTCCATAGATGGGGTAGTCTCTGGGATACATACCTATTTCTCTAGCAGGTCCTATTTATATCACAGGCATGGTTTAAGTCTTTAGAACAGGTAATTCTAGTGCTGTTTGTTTTGTGGATATGCAGGAGGTCCAGACTGGGGTCTGAGAATGCCCTGTATACCAGGTATAGATCTTGTCTCAAAAGCTTGTAGGAGACAGAATACAGGGATAGGGCCTTGAGGTGGTCTGCATAAGACATATTACTTACAGCCTGTATTCTTTTAGTGAGGAACCTCTGTGGATGTTCCAGTTGTTGGATATGCCTGGTTAGGTACATACCAAAGGAGGCACTGTACTCAATGATAGGTTTGATGAATGCCGAATACAGTGAAACAATTACTTCCTTGGACATAGATACCATACCTTTGTTTATAAGTTGCACAACATAAAATGATTTCCTCACCACTGTAGACACGTGATGATCAAAAGCTAGATTGCTATCTATGTGTGTCCCTAAGTCCCTGACTACTGGGTCATCTCTAAGGGGTGTGTTGTCAATATGATAGTTACCAGGGATGGATGACTTCCCAAGGGATACTATTATGTATTTCTTGGCATTTAGTTTTAGTCCATGGCTCTGACACCAGTTGTTTGTCTGTGTCAGCCCCTCCTGGAGAACATTTCTGTCAGTGTGAGATTCAATGACAGCTCCTAATTTGCAATCATCTGCAAATTTAGTCAGCCAGAGACCAGTGACATTGGCCTTAACTTTTGAGAAGTAAATGCCAAAAAGAAGAGGTCCAAGGACTGATCCCTGCGGGACTCAACTTGTGACTGGCCTCTTTGTAGAAGTGGCCTCCCCAATTCTATCTTCCTGGGTCCTGTCTGTGAGCCAGTTGGCTATCCACTGGGTGACATTTGGTTTGTACTTAACCTCTTGAGTTTGTCAACAATGCCCGAATGGGATAACATGTCAGATGCCTTGGCCAGGTCAAGGCAGGCAGTGTGAATGATTTTTTCCTCATCCATTGCTTTGGTGACCTTCTCAAAGAAGTCTACCAGGATGAGTAGGCATGATCTGCCCTTGACGAAACCAAGCTGGATTAGGTCCAGTCTGGAGGTTTACTATATTTTTATTTATTATCTCCATGATAATTCTTTCCATGGCTTTATATATAAGACTAGTGGGTTTGTAGTTTCCAGGGTCTGTAGATAGCCCACCTTTGTGCAGAGAGATGACTGTTGCCTTTCTCCATTCATGAGGCATGAAGCCTGTTTGGAGGCTACAGTTAAATAGTAATTCCAGAGGCCCTGATAGGTCATGTTTCATGCTATTTAGAAGGCATCCTGGGATATTGTCTGGACCCATTGATGCAGTGTTCTTGATCTTAGAGAGATCATTAAGGACCTGTTCTTTAGTGATAGTAGGGGGGTATTATATTTTATGATATCATCTGAGGGAAGGTTGAGGGGGAGAGAGGAGTAAAGTTGGAGCTGAATTTATTAGCCCGAAGGTTTGCTATATTTTCTGTCTCAGTATAGGTGGCTCCATTTACAATGAGCTCTGCACACAATTGTGTATTGCCTTTGAGGTTGCAGGCATAACTAAAGAATGCTTTGTGGTTGTCCTTGGCCTGGGATGCCAAACTTACCTCAAATTTGGCTTTGGTAGACTTTATTTGTCCACTGAGTTGTTTGTTTAGTTTGGTGAGAGTGCTTTTATCCTGCTGGGTGCTGCACCTCCTAATTTTTTCCATGATTTTCTTCCTCCTGTTATACATCCGAGTGATTTTGTAATTCCACCAGGGTGGCTTGTTTTTTGAATTAGTTCTGTAGTTCTTTCTGGTGGGTACAGCTGCCTCTATACAGCTATTAACATGCTTGTACAGGGTTTGTTTGAACCATTCTGCATAGGCAGAAGTGTTTTCAGGGTTTATGGGGGCTTGACATTTTGCCAGATTCTCACTTAGTAGCAGGAAGTTAGCCTAGTGTATTGACTATCTGATCCAGGGAGTTTGTATTTACAAAATCCAGGAATCATTGCGCATCTTCATTTGGTGTCATATAGGATTCCCAGTTAATAGTAGGATAATTAAAGTTACCAGTGAATATGGTATTGGGTTGGATGGTTAGTGTTTCTAATAAGTTTAAATACATGGCATGGGTTTCCTGGGTCATACAGGGGGACCTATAGCTTGCAAGGAAGTGGTATTGGATTTTACCTATGGTGATTTGAACATGCAGCAGCTCAAGTGCATTGTCCTATTTGACCAACAGTCACTTGAAAGCTAAATTTTCTTTTAAAACTCCACCTGTAACTTTACCCTCTGCCCAGTTCTATAAAGATCAAATTGTACTGAGGAGTACTGCTGCTTGAGTACAGTCATTCATAACCTAACTGTAACTTCTACCATCATAGCACTCAAGTTAGCCTGTTGTAAACCCCTGTTGTACCACACCTTTGTAGTTCTCCTACAAAAGACCCAAAAACATGGAAGGGCACTTTCCCAGTTTCTCTGCCAACAGCTTGGGAGATATGGCCATCCTGAGACATGGTAAGAATTATATCATGTTCATTGACAGCCAACTAATCCTTATAGAAGTGGATGTCATATATGAGAGATATAATAACACAATGTCACTGGAACCAAGGCTCACTGTCACACAATAGAAGTCAAAATAACAGTATGGCTGTCGGTAATTACACCTAACGTATGTAGTACTGACCCAGCATGGATCAACTTATGCTGTGGCACTTAAAAGCAACCTTCTTAAACCCCAAGGACCACCAAGATATTTGTTCTGCAGAAATAATTCTCAGAAATCTCAAAAGTACACCACCAAACAACACCCAACACAACACATACAGCCACACCCTTTGTAGCCTCAACTACAAATCCTATAAGGCAATCCAATATTTTAATCATAATCATAATCCATTGTGAGACATACAGATGTCCTGCTCACCAGGCTGAATAAGGAGAAAATCATGGCAAGTTCTCTATCAGGAGCCAGGAGATGCCAAATCACCCACACTCTGAAGTTATTAGACCACAAGTACTAGTATCACTCAGTCATAGTCCATGTGGGCGTGACTGACCTTAGACGTACCTTCTTGAACTATATGAAGACAGACACTATGGAACTCTTACACTGTGTTCCAGTATATATGCCTTGCTCTGAACAACTTTCTACTTTTATCAAGGATGGTGCCACAATATAAACAAAAGATGGCTAACTTCAATAATTGGCTTAGTTTCTGATGTCATTCTAATGGGATAAATATTTTTTTAGTATGACAGATATAGTCAACAGACCACGTTGCTTTGCTAAGGTCTGCACCTGTCCCCTCTAGGCTTTCGAATACTGGCTAAAATATTGTTCTACTATAGTGTCTTTTTTAGGCAATGTCATACTGACAAATAGCAAACCATCCCAGAGGAATCTAAAGGTGTTATTGTTCAATGCCAGAAACCTAAATAAGAAACTCCACTCTTTCCAGGCTCTCCACACCCTGGAAAATATGGACATCTATGCAGTGACTGAGACATGGTTTAATGCCACAGAGAGCACCCCAGTAGTACAAGGCTACAATGCCTTCCACATATTTAGATCTACTACTGTACAGGCAGGGACCAAAGGTAGAGGTGATCAAATTTATATCAACAACAAACTCACCTCAGGACCAGTCAAACATGATGACAAGCTTGAGCACCTTATCCATGTCCAGATTTCCCTAGGCAAAGTCCCATATCATACCCCTGCAAGATACAGGACACCCTCTATGACCTGGGAAACCCGTAACTCATAGCCGGACTACAGGTCCTCACCTTTCAACACAATACCATCTTTATGGGTGACTTAACTACCCCACTATAAACTGGGATACTTACATGACCCCAAATGTACAGGTCCAGAGACTCCTGGACTTTTTAAACACAGAAAACTTGGACCAGGTAGTTCAAACACCTACTAGGGTTCATGCCTACTTGACCTGGTACACAAAAACATGGTAGAATGTTGTAAGTCATCCTCCATCCCTGTGCACTGTCCTCCCTGGTAAGGTCAGACCACAAAGCTGTCTCCCTTGTAACAATAATCAATTCTTTGACCTTAGTAACATTTAGGAACTATTCTAAAGAAAACTTCTTACTACTAAGTGATAACCTGTCAAAATTTCAAACCTCACCAAGCACAGCTGTCTATACTGAATTATTCACAAAAATGCTGTACAATAAAGTCAGTAAATGCATAGAAACAGCTGTGCCTACTAGAAATAAGCCCAGGTCTAACTCAAAAAACAAACCACCTTTGAGGAAACAAACATAAACAGGTTGTACAACAAAATAAAAAAGTCATAGCCAAGATTAGGATGTGCTACACGTAGCATGATAAAAAAATACTCTTATTAATCTAAATAAACAACTAAGAGAGCAAATTAAGTCTACTGAAGCCCGATTAGAGGTAAAGATAACCTTCTAGACACAAGAAAAATGTGGGTCTTTCTTTAGCTATGTCGGAAACCTCAAAGGCAGCACTCAGCAGTCTGCAGAGCTGATTATAAATGGATCCACCTACATGGAACCGAAAGATATAGTAAATCTGCTGGTCAAAAAATTCATCTCCAATTTTACCACTCCCTTCCCAGCTGTCCCCAGGAAATACCATCAAACAACACTCTCCTACCAATCAGTAGGGAACATGTTCTACATGTTCATTCTAAGGATAAAAACACTGCATTGATGGGACCCGATAATATCCTAGGATGCTTCCTAAATAACCTGAAAAATGACCTATCAGGACCACTGGAGTCACTGTTTAACTACAGACTCCAGACAGGCTTTGTGCCAAGCAAATGGAGAACTGCAATGGTCATCCCTCAGCACAAGGGTGAGTCATCAGTGGACCCTGGGAACTACAGACTCATGAGTCTGACAAGTCTCGGACCCAAAGCCATGAAAAGAATTATCATGAAATTGATTTGTAAGGACATGTAAAAGTTTCAAACACTGGATCAAACCCAATTTGGTTTTGTCAAGAGCACTTCATGTTTATTCATTCTGATGAAATTCTTTGAGAAGGTGACCAAGCCAATGGATAAGGGCAGTAGAGTGCATACTATCTATCTTGTCCTGGCTAAGGCATTTGATACAATACTCCACTTGGACTTTGTAAACAGACTCATGGATATAAGAATAAACCCTTATGTTACACACTAGATAGCCAGCAGGCTCTAAGATAGGGCCCAGGAAATTAGGATAGAGGAGACCACACCCACAAAGAGGCCAGTCACTAGCAGAGTCCCTCAGAGCTCTGTGCTGTGCCCACTCCTTTTTGGCAACTACTTCTTGGAAGTCAAGACCAATGTAAAGGGCCTCTATCTGATCAAGTTTGCAGATGAATGCAAACTAGGGGTAGTCATAGTATCCCCCCAAGACAAATATCCTACAGGAAGGACTAACATAGACAAACAGCTGGTGCCAAAGCCATTTAAATTAAAATTCAATGTCAATAAATGCATAATAATGCCCTTCTGGAAGTCAGCTCTAGTAAATTACTTTAGCAATAACATGACCCAAACAATAGAACCAGTAGTCAGGGTTTTGGGTAAGTATGTAGATAGAATTTGGCTCTTGACTAACATGTGGCTAAGGTACTAAATAAACCATTCTATGTTGCTCAACAAACATACAAGGGCATGCCATCTAGGTCCAAGGAAGTCAGCATTCAGCCCTCCCAGGCCCATCATTGAGTATGGCACTACTGGAATGCCCAGAAAGGTTCCTCACAAAAAAAATACAGTGCATAAACAGCATGTCTTATGCAGATCACCTCAAAGTCCTATCTCTGTGTCCTTTGTTTCCTACTGACTGTTGAAGTGATCTATGCCTGGCATACATGACATCCATGGATCTCAATGTAACAGATATTTTGCAAATCTGCAAAATGAATGACAACAGAATTACTTGATCTATGGATTTAAACTTTGCTTGTGACATAAATAGACACAGGGGAGGGACAAGTATGTGTCTCAGAAAATTCCCCATCTTTGTAACAGGTTGCATGAAGCAGAGTTATTCCCTAACCCAGAATTAAGAACACAGCAGCTTCTTGGCTTTACACCCTTTGAACATCCACTGCTTAGCCTCTTTTATTTCTCTACTTAGCTTCACTCTGTCTTCTCTATGGGCATCTTTGTCTTTTGACATAAAGGCAACATTGTGTGCCTTCAAGAGCTCGTACATGCCAGTTGTGAGCCAGGGTTTCTGACTCACTCATGTGATGATGTTCTTGGACTCTGTGTACTCATCCAGGTTAATTGTTTCTGGTCCACAGTAGCTGCCTCTTTGAATATATTTTAGTCCGTGCTTTTGAAAAAGTCATGGAGTGCTGAGACTGCTCCCTTTGGCCATACCCTTATTTGTTTTCTGGATGTCTTTTCTCTGATTAACAATGGCCTATATGCTGGTAGTAACATAATAGAGAGATGATCTGAGTTACTCAGATGTGGACGATGTACTACCTTATATGCTAGCTTGACAGTGGTGTAGACCTTATCCAGAATGTTCTCTCACCTCATTGCAAAGACCACATATTGCAAGTAATGAGATAAAACTGTTTTCAGATTTGTTTGATTAAAGTAGTCAGAATTAAGAAGCCAGATTTAAGAAGTCAGATGACCAGAAGTGATGTCATTCTGCAAGCTATCTCATAAGTAATATTTTAGATGTTGTTTTGAGAAGTCTCTTATTGAGACTGAGCATTCTGTATTCTGTCCTGGGCCTGATAACAACAAGAAGAACCATTCACCACATCATCTGCCTTGCTCTATTAAGTAAGTAGGGAATAATAACTCTCTTAGATACAGCCAGGAATATAGTGAAGCTTAGTTTAGATATTGTTTTTCTTTATTTGTCTGAGCCTGTCCTTCAATGTTATTTTAAATATTTCCTGTGATTTGAACTCTGATGTCATTTTGAATATATGCTTAGTATTTTCTTATTTATTATTAAATATATTTAAACCTTTCATTGTGGCTGATCTTTGTAGAGATATTTAAGTTTTGAAAGTATTTGCATATTTATTTGGTGACACTGTGTGGGCTACTCCTAATAGCCTTGATCTTGGTCAAACTACCATTTGTATTAATATTAATTTCACTCAGTATATTGGGTACACTTGGAAGAGCCTTAAGGTAGATGGCAGGAGTGTCAGGTGGCAGTCAAACTACCTTATAGTCTGGGCAGAATGGGACATAGCTAGTAACTCTGTGCCAGCCTTTCCCAGAGTGTGTGTGTGTGTGTGTGTGTGTGTGTGTGTGTGTGTGTGTAAAATCTCAAAGAGTGTCTGTGCCAGCTACTTTAGCAGGGACATAAAACATTGGTTGGACAGCGTGGGTGCTGGAGGCCTTGGCTTGGACACACAGCTGAGATCTCAAGTCTATAGCTGTGCCAGTGGGGATTCTTACTGGGGATCTGGAGAAAGAGGGAAAACCAGCCGTGGACTGACTGTGGTCTCTGTGTGCTCTTAAGGGAAACTACACTTGATGCAGAGAGCTGCATCTGGAAATACTGTGTGCATACCTGTTACCCTCTCAGTGAATGTCCCCCACTGGTGCCAGTGGTGAGGATTGAGGCCCCTTGATTACTGACCCAGAGGTGAAAGGTCATCATATATTGGTTCCATTAGCTCTCACCTCCACTGTAATGAAGTGCTTTGAGAGACTGGTCAAAGACTACTTAACATCAAGTCTTCCCGCAAAACTGGACCCACTCCAATTTAGTTATAGATCCAATTGATCTATAGCAGATGCCATCTCACTGGCACTTCACTTATCCTTGGTACATCTGGAGAACAAAAACTGCTATGTCCGCATGCTATTTATTGACTTGAGCTCGGCCTTCAACACAGTCATCCCCCAACATCTAATTGAGAAACTGGTCCATCTGGATGTTAGCATTTCTTTATGCAACTGAATTCTGGACTTTCTTATTGAGAAACCACAGAAGGTATGCATAGGCAACAACACCTCAATGAGCATCACACTGAACACTGGAGTACCTCAAGGATGTGTCCTGAGTCCCCTGCTGTTCACCATACTGACACATGACTGCATCACATGGTACAACCCAAACCACATTATTAAGTTTGTAGATGATACTACAGTGGTGAGTCTCATCAGCAATGGTGACAAAAATGCCTACAGAGAGGAGGTGAAACAACTGATTGGCTGGTGTGACAACAACAACCTGGCTGTCAATGTGAATAAAACAAAGGAGATAATAGTAGACTTCAGGAAGAGATGCAAGCCTCAATCTCCACTCAATGAAAGGAGAAACAGTGAAAAGGGAGAAGAGCACCAAGTTCCTGGGGGTGCATATCGCTGAAGACTTGTCTTGGTCAATAAACAGTAATTATTGTCAAGAAGGCACAACAGTGTCTACACTTTCTAAGAAGGATGAGGAGAGAAAAACTACCACCTTCCATTTTCACAACCTTCTACAGGGGTACCATCAAAAGCATCCTGACTAGTAATCTCTCAGTGTAGTATGGAACTGCACAGTTTCATATTGCAAATATCTCCAGAGGGTGGTGAAAGTGGCAGAGAGAATTATCAAGTCCACACTCCCATCTATCCAGGACTTACATTCTGCTTGGTGCCACAACAGAGCCATGAAAATAGTTAAAGACTGCACTCACCCTGCCCATGGTCTGTTCTTGTGTTTTTGTTCAGGCTGGAGATACTGTAGCTTGTGTTGTAAAACCAACAAATTTAATAGAAGCTTTTTTCCAAAAGCCATCAGACTTCTGGACTCCAGTAATTACATACACCATGGTCATCGGGGTCTGGAGTTACAATGCTGAAGTAATTCGCAGACATATGCAATAATTCTATGAAAGTATAATCTTATACCTTATGTGCAATATTAATTATGCCAAGTGAACATTCTGTTTAATATGCCAAGTTAGCATTCTGTGCAATTCTAAATCTCATCTGTGCAATATATTATCTGTGCAATATTTTGGGTACTGATGAAGACATGTAAGCGGAATAGTCTTGGTGCATGCCATTGTACTTGTTACTGCACTGCATGAATGTCTTACTGTTGTTATTGCTGGATTAGCATTAGTATATGCGTCATTGTTCTGTTAATATTATCAGTATATGTTGTATGCATCTTGAGTTTGAAGAAATGTAGTTTCATTCAGTTGCACTGTTGTGCGGTCTGAATGACAATGAAGTTCACTTTGACTTTGACTAACCCCATTCAAGAGAAACTTGGATTAGTCGATGGGAAATCAGAAATACACCCCATTCTAACACCTATGCTTCTAATGGTCAGAGGGAGCCTAACTTGCGGGATATATTTGGGATGCTTGGAAATCAGAAATACACCCCATTCTAACACCTATGCTTCTAATGGTCAGAGGGAGCCTAACTTGTGGTATATATTTGGGATGCTTGGCTTGGCTTATAATGGCCATCGTGGTCATTAGCCTAGTATATAACTATATACCTAAGAACCTATGAAACTATCAGCAGATCTAAAAATGGTGGTTCAGTTTCTTGGATTGCACATTTGTTAGATTGTTTATTTGCTTTATACAGGCAGAGAAGATCAAAATGATTTATGATGGTGGAGAATGCTAAAAAGGCATAAGGTGTTTCAGTGTGTGTGATATTCTAAGTACTGGTCATATGTCAAGAGCCTGCATATGATGGAGTAAAGGAAATGGATTATCTTTTCGGGTAGCTTAAGTGGCTTAAGCTGGAGCCCTTTCAAACTAGGAATCCTTAGGACCATTCCAGCTGTACAAAATGCTTAGATAGGTGCATGCCAAAGTGGGAAAAGTATTAATTGTTGGGTTTAATATGTAAGGAATATACAAGTTGGTAAGGATACCCTGACAGATAAATTATGTAAGGCAGAAGGGCTTCCTAACAACAAATAAGATTTGGTAGTCAAAACCAAACTTTGTGTATTAAGTAGCCCAGTCATGAATAACAGATTCTGTTTTGAAGGAAGTGCTAGCAGGTTGATAAAAAAAGTTCTAAGCTTGTTTCCTGCCTTTCCTGTAAGTAGTCTAGTCCAGATACAGATTTGCTGTATCCAGGACTGTTTGTACACTTCTGAGACCCCCCCCCCCAGGCCTTTCTGTGCTGGAGGGGAAGCCTTCTAGCTTATCAGTGGGAGTAGTAAGCACTAGGTAGCCTATCTACCATAAGAGAAGTGGTTTCTGGCCCAGAAATTGTAGTTTATTGGCTGTTTGGGCAGTTTGGGCAGTTTTTTCATCCCTTTCAACTTTCTGGTTTAAAAGCCAATGTTTGCGCTGGTTTCTTACCTTTCCTGTAACTAGTCTAATCCAGATACAGATTTGCTGTATCCAGGACTGTTTGTAAGCTTCTGATCCCCCCAAGCCTTTCTGTGTTGGAGGAAAGCCTTCTAGCTTATCAGTGTGAGTGGTAAGCACTAGGTAGCTTATCTACCACAGGAGGAGTGGTTTCTGGCCCAGAAATTGTAGTTTATTGGCTGTTTGAGCAGTTTTTCCATCCCTTTCAACTTTCTGGTTTAAAAGCCCACATTTGCATGGGTTTACACTTGTTTAAGCTCCGCCTAGCAGTACCAAGCTGAGGTAAACTTTTACTGGTGCCAGAAAGTCTGCTCTTCAGTTTTTCCCTTAGAGCTTGCTAGTTCTTTCTCTCTTGCACTTCAAATAGCTTAATCACTTTGCACTTCAACAGGCTTTTGTAGCAATTATTGTAGCACACCTAAGTGCCATTAGCACTAGTTGTTCTTCACAGAAATAGCTCCATTACTTAGTAGTTATGACCACCCCTCCTGGCATGATTAAAGGGCAGTTCCATGTGCTTTCTCCTATTAACCTAGTGCACTTGGGCATTCTGAAGCAGTGTAGCAACTGCCTCTTGTACACAGACAACCCTCTCCTCTTACCTGCCAACACTCAGACTTATGAAAGATGCACTTATATCACCAAATTATTATTAACGATCTGAGGAAGACAACAGTCGAAAGCGCTTATCGGATATCTTCAAGGGACAGTTTTGAGCTTTTTTATTTTTCATTTCATTTTCAAGTCGAAGTTTTATTCATATTAAAGGACTACATTTCAATTGGAACACTTGTGGATTTCATTGATTGGCCATCCTTGGGTGGATTTTCTGTCTTTTTTCTGCCAATTGGAAGGTACGCACTCTCCAGCCAAGACCGGACTACCTGCTAAAGAGGAGAAGATCAACACCTGCACCACATCACATGGAACAAATAGCCCACCAGAACACCCACCACCACATCTCTCACATAAAAACACAAACCACACACCCACCTTCGTGGAGGCTCTCAATAGAAATTTACCCAAACAGCAGACACCTCCAAGATAGAAACACACTCAGCCACCACAACACAACACAGACCACAGGACACATAGCTCACCTCCACAGTGTGGCCCTCAACCTAATCCTCTAAGGCTAAACACCTTGCCCAATACACTAATCATAGGTGACTAAATAGTGAGGCACATAGATGTCCCACTCACTAGGGTGAATAAGGAGAAGGTGACAGTCAGCTCTCTATCAGGTGCCAGAATCCAACACAGCACACGCACACAGGTCACTACACAAGAACAAATATACCTCTGTCATTGTTCATGTGGGTATGACTGACCTGAGATGCACCTCCCTGGACTACATGAGAAGAGACATGGTGGAGCTCTCAGATTATGTGGCTCAGGCAGGTATGACCCTAGCCCTGAGCAGTATCCTACCAACACCCAGAATGATAACACAGTACAAACAAAAACTGATTGACTTTAACAATTGGTTAAGTTTCTGGTGTCATTCTAAGGGGATCCAGTATCTATCTGCTTGGGATGACATGATGGACAGACCTTGATGCTTTGCCAGAGATGGCCTGCATCTGTCACCCCTGGGCTTCTGGGTACTGGCTAAGGCTCTTGCACCCCTATAGTGCCTTTTTAAGCAGTGTTCCAAAGACCAAATTACCACCATAACAGCTATAAATAAATGCTGCTCAATGCTAGAAGTCTGAATCTCACGATGCACTTGCTAGAAGCACTCCTTAAAATGGAAAACATCAACATTTGTGCTGTAACAGAGACCTGGTTTAAAGTGGCAGAAAGCACCCCTGCGCTACCAGGCTATAAGTCAGTCCACACCTTTCGGCCCTGAAACAAGGACCGTAGCTCCAAAGGCAGTGGTGTCTTTATATTCATAAAGGATATGCACACCTCCAAACTAGTTACCCATCCTAATGCATCTGAGACACTTCAGGTACAACTAAATTGAGTAAGATGGCGATCCAGGTCATAGCCTGCTATAGGTCCCCAACCATGTCCCTAGACTCTCACTCCATGTTCCTAAGTACCCTGGAATCTATCAAGGTCCAACCCAACACTCTCATACTAGGAGACTTCAACTACCCCTCCATCAACTGGGAAAACTACTCAAGCACCAATACACTGGCCCAACGCTTCCTGGAATTCATCAGTTCCAATGCCCTGGACCATGTACCTCACTAGACACCTGCAACAGCTGGAGAGGCCACAGACGTATCACTCAAAGAGGATTATAGGCATTAAATACATGTCCTACACGGACAGACTCAAAAGACTATTCTTTGTCTCATATTGCCTACTTAGAGTCGATCTTTGCCTAACTTACAAAGCCATGTCTGACTCAGCTCTGTTAGAAATGCTACATCTAAGGAAATCCCAATCCCTCTGCTCCACATGCTCCAAAGACCTCAACCTCATTACCACAATCAACAAAACATGCTGGAGGGACAGATTCCTCACCCAGAGACTGCACATGCTCTAGAATAGACTTCCCATACAAATCAAGCAGAGAACCTCGCTGTCACTCTTCAAAAGAAATCTTGATGAGTGGATGGGTAATAGAAAGTTCACCCCGGGGATCACTCCAGTGGCTCTACTTGATAGAGGCACTGGGAACTAACATCGGGTGGCACAATGCCAGGGCACTTCTATGGGCTAGGCTTGTAATGGCTCCAGGGCCATTAACCTAGTACACACCTATGAACCTATGATAAGAGGGTGGGGTTGGTGTTTTGCTACAGGAAAGAATGCTGTACTTCATGTCATTAAGTCTGAACCTGTGACCAGCACATGAGGTATTGGTTTGATTCTGTCCCTTCTAGAGAATATGGATATCATGGGGGAGTTAAAACTGAGCCTAATTTGAAGTTGTTCAGAGTTGTGTTTAGCAAGAGACCTTGGATCCATGATTTTATTTCTGAGCTATAAATACCAAATAAGAGGAGGACCAAAAATTAAACTCTGTTAAACACCACTAGTGGTATCTCTACAGCTAGAGGAGCTATACCTTAACTTTACAATGTGAGATGTGTTAGTGAGCCTGTCTGTATACCTCCTACCTTTTATGAAGTGAGTTCTACGAGTAAGCACATTTTCTATGCATTGGAAACTTAAGGGTTAATGCTGAGACTAGAAAGGTTGTCTGTGAATGAAAACAGAGTCAAAGGCCTCAGTAAGCTCAAGGTAAACAGTCTGGACAGTTTAGCTCTCATCTAAATTTTTATTGACCTTGTCAAAACTTGACTATATTGAGTAGATGTGACCTTCCTTTTACAAATCCAAAATGATTAACATTAAGGATGTTAAGGTCAGTTATGTCACTGTTAATTAATTCAGAAAGTTGTAGGAATTCTCCAATCTCAGCATTTTGACGTGGGAGCATGTTCCACATCATTCTAACTGCAGTCATAGCAATGCATACTCATGTTAGGGAAATGCGTGGGGAATGAGGACATCACAATCTGCTGGCTCCCTTTAGAAATCCAGGGACTAGTTTTGTCAAGTCTCAAGACTCCAAAAAAGAGACAGAAAATGAATAAAAAGACAAATATCAACCATTGCTCTTTTGCTCTTTTCCTTGAAGCTTGCATTACACCTCGAATGCGGAAGGCAACCCCCCTACACAAAACTTCTATATACAGTCTCTGAGATTGCCATAACTCAGAGAAAAGGGAAAATTCCAGGAAACGGCAATCTAGAACTTAGTATATATAAGTTATAATCTGTGGCTATTCAGTCTCCATAGCTTAAAACTCAGTACAGGGGCCCCAAGATTTCAAATGTTCACTCAATCAGCTACACTCAGCAGCCTGAGTTTGTATCCAAGACTATCAGCTTGCATGTTGTGTGGCTTTCAGGATGCAGTAAGCCCAGTACTCCATTGCTGATCATACAAATAAAAGATAAACAAACAAGCATGCATAAATAAATACTAAGCATTACATAGTGGGCTTTTCTCCATTAAGAAAAAAAATAAATAAATGATAATCTGTCTCACACTTAAAACAAAAGATGTCAGCGTGCTAGCATTTTCTATTGGAAATCTAAGAAAAAAAGACAAGTGCCAATGTACTAAATAATGGACGTGAAATAAAATGAGTGATTCTTTAAAAACAGAATTTTTCAGTTCCCTTCTAAGTTGTGTAGTGCAATACAAAGCTACGAGTACGTCTGTGAAGCAGGAAAATCTTAAATTACAGTGCAGACAGACAGCGATTCTTAGTCTTTCTTTTCTAAAGGAAGTATACCTCTCAACCTCTTAGCACAAGAGATGTGGACAAAGTCAAAGGTAATGGGGGAACAAAGGCTTAAAAATAGGGACACATTTTGAATATTGCTCTTATAAACTAAGAAAGTTGATAGAATAAAAGGTTTTGTGTTTGCATGCATTTTCTAATGGATATGAAGTGTGAAACTCAAATGTCTGTCTTTATCTAGTGACTTCAGTCCTCAATGATTTGCCAGAAAACCATATGCTTTATGAGGAATAGAACAAAACTATGAGGCAAAAATCTGGACATTCTGCGAAAATCTAGACAGTTGAGAGGTATGAAAGGAAGGCATACCAGAGAAACACCTATATTTGATTTAACTGCTCATGCAAAGCATTTATTTTGTAAGGCTCCATTAGCATTAAAGAATGTGCTAGTGGTCTGAATTCAGAACTGGAAATGTTTTGTCATCCTGGCATTAGCTCTCTTAAAAATAAAGACAGACTTGTGGAATTCCAGTCAGTGGTGCGGTTATTTCATCACAAGGTCTTTAAATCATGTTTCAGCAAAGTGTACATATCTACAGAAAAACCTTACTATGGCATGGAATTTGTGAATTTGCTGACCTGTAGTAATATTATTCCTTAGAAAAGCGTTAAATTGCTGCAGACAATCAAAGTAGAACTTTATAAAGTTGCAGTGCACAGTGGAAGACTATCAAAGTAATAACTTAAATGCTAATCGTTTTAGATTCTATGAAGTATAGAAGTTAACATAAAATTTATTCTGGAGGAAAGTGAAATACAGTATGTAAAATGCAGATATGTCTTTTAATCCTTTTTTTTTTTAGTGTTGCAGTTTTTTGTTTTCATGCATGGCCCTTTCTTGATAGAGTAATTGTAAATTATTATATCAATCATGAGAATGCTAGTTAACAGCTAATCTTGAAAATGCAAGTAGCAACGTGAGGGAGAAGATACCATATTGTGATTGCTTATGCACCTTATACAGAGTATTTCATGACAGGCATCAGTCTTATCTGGGAAAGCTTTAACATTCAACAGGATGGATTTTTCTGTTTTACCACAGAACTAAGCTGGTTATTACTGCATTCTCATTCACACTGAACCTAATGCTAAAGTACTGCGTTCTCATTCGCATTAAGACAAATGTTAAAGTACTTCCCAATTTTTCTCTAAGACTTTTTGACTTTGACAGTCCGACTGGTTGCTGGGGTAATTGTGCTCTTTGTTTGCTTTCCTTATTTTTCTCACACTGTTCCATCTGCTTAAAATGTGGCATTTTAATTGACTGATTTTGTTATTCACTCAATCAAAGCATATGACACATGTTTTTGGTTAAAAGCATCAAATAATTTAAAAGAAATGTTCAACAAGACAAGCCCTGCTGCATACAGAAACCCTTGTGCATATTAAAGTCTGGTCAAGGAAATACACGAGTCGCTGGAAAAAAAATGTGAATCACTGATGTATAAGAAAGCACATCTAATGTGTTCTACTGGAATGAAATATTAACTCATGAACTTGTTATGCTGTAGTTTTTCTCAGAGATGAAACCGGAAGTACTAAGAATGTAATTTTCTATTACAGCTATAACATTTTAGTATACATTAATGATTCGGGGTTAGCAAAGTTGAGAAGACTTTTTATTTTTGAGTGCTAATATTTGTTGCTCTGACCATGTGCACAGGCAAAACAGTGATTTATTTATTAATTAAATTTGTTTACCAGAATAGTCTGGAAAAGAAAAGATGCCCCTTTTCAGCAGGGGCTCAGGAATAAAAGCTCTAAAGACATAACAATTTAGACATTAAAAAGCAAAGTAAAATAGTACACCATACAATAAATCAAAACAATGGAAATGCTTTGCATACAGTGTACAAAGTAAAGCTAGTTTTTCAGAGAATATACAATATAGAAATTTAGAAGATGATGATCTGTCTTTACAGATTAGGAAAAAGAAAGAAAGAATAGAAGAATAATATTAGAAGGAAGAGATGTGAGTAATAGCACAACTCATGCTTATTAATAGACAGGAAAGAAAATAAAATTAATGATGGTTATGTAACCGTAAGTTAGAAGGGAGGAAGGTAATCTCTGTAAAGTTCTGGGTTAAACTTAGGTTTTACTGCCTATAGGTAACTGATCCTCTTTGTCTACTAATTAGCAGTACAGTTAGTCTGCAGGTTTGTGTGATAATCAGAATATTGTTATAGAATAAGCATGAAATTAAAGTTTATAATTGATGAACAGTGGAAAAAACATAACTCCTTATAAATCCCATGAGCTGTATCAGATTCAATAAATAGAAAAGAAGTTGTGATGCAGTCTGAAATATTAAGATGCATATAATATATACCTTTACTCCTTGGGTAAGGTTCTTGGTACCTAAACAAGCTGGATTTAATGTGAAGTCTACTTATTTTAACTCTTCTGAACCAGCATGAGTCTTGCAATAATTATGCTGCAGGATATCAACAGATGAAATTAACCACTTTAAGGCAGTTTGTATTCTAGACAATCTAATGAAATTGCAAGGAGAAAAACCATGAACCCTCAAATTCAAAAATTGTTTATCTATGACTTCTTTGTACAAATAGACTACACCACATGCAGTGAAACTCATACCACACACCTCCCTCTCTCTAGATAGATGGCTAGTATCTATCTATAGTATTTTATTTATCTCTGAGGACATTGCACATCATGGTACAGGCTGAATGCTTACTTAAAAAAGCAAACTTTCTAAATTATGAGGACACCCATTTTTAGTTTTTGAAATTTTGCAGAGGCCCTATATTTTAGCATCACTGGTGACGGGAAGAAAAAATGGTGGATATTATGTTTGACATAAGCTTCAAGTTAATTACTGACTGATCTGAAAGGTGAACTGCTGAACCTGGTTTTAAGCAAAAAGAAAATATCAAAATAATAGAAACAGCATCACCACTAGCAACAGTGTCCATACAATACCCTCATTCATTAGGGTAAAGAAGAACAGAAGACATGATTCAAAAATTCTTCTGTAGGACTATGTTACTTATTTTGTAAAGTTATCTGTACAAGTATCTTGAATATGTGGAACATTTCTCCCCAGGCATCTGCTGAAAATGGGATCAATCCTAGCTGGACATTCCCAACAAAGATAAAAGAATAAATAAACTAATAAATAAATATGATGGCAGCTATAAGAAAGAGGGTAGGAGATTAAAGCAGAAGTTGGAGTCTGGGAATAGCAACGAGGACTAGGAAGTTATTGGGGAGTCTGACAATGAGGAGAAGAAGAGGTGAACAATGGAAATGGGAGGAAAACAATGCAGTATAGTTTAAAGAGGAAACCAAGTTAGTTGTTAGGAGTAGGCAGGAACTACAGGAAAGGAAAAGTGGTAAATGGAGAGAGCAGTTAGCAATATGACAAGCCAGAGAAGCTAGTTACAAGACAGATAATGAGAAGAAAAGCAAGGAAAGCAACATAACTGACAGTTGGATTAAGGATGTACAAAGGTAGAAGAAGGCCTTCTTTAAGTATGGCCCTAACAGAAAAAAACTCACCACTGAGATGAAGAGGAAGGCAGTAACACAAACAGAAATTATCCTGAGTGCATTCTTATCTCATTATTTACAAAAGAGAATTCATCTTTGTCTCTCTCCTCCCTTTCCCCTTGCTGCATTCTGCCTATAATCTTCCCACTCTTTCTGTTTAACTGCTGAATCCTCTTCAACATGCCACATTAAAAAAATCCTGCTTCCTTAGTCTATGTTCTTCTGTAGTTGTTCATATTATATAACCTCCACCATCCTCTCTTCTTCCCTTCTTTAACAATTATCCCTAAACTTAACAATTCATAATCTATATCTTCTTCCTTAATGCAGTTGCTAGCAGATCCCCCATTTCCACTCCCTCTACTCCCTTTTCCATATATGTTTCCATACTTGTCCAGGATCTCTCTATATAGCCTATCATTCACATTACCCTACTGTCTCAATTCATTTTCTTCCCACTGTACCAAAGTTCTCCCTTTTCTATTCTCCTTAATCTTTGCCCAACACTCATAGCCAGCACCTGTCTCACAATGCCTAGCATGCCCCTACCCCCCATTTCTTAAAAAAAATCTGTCTCTCTTCCCCCTCCATAGAAATCTATCAGGCATTTTCTGAATCTCCCTAAACAACTTTTACTTTGGACTGTATGCCTCCTCTTATAAATGTAATGAGGTAAGATTAATGTTCTAACCACTTCCACCACCCTTTTAAAGAAATTACAAACTCTTTTTAACCAACAATCCAGTAACCTCATTACCCTCTCCTTAACCATTCCCTAATTTGTATCCCTTATATCCTTTACTGTTCCCTTTGCCTTCAGTCCTAAATATTACACCACAACAGCACTTTCACTAGTTCCCCCAACTGTTCACCTTAACTTTCACAGATGATGCTTTAACTCTGCTTCTTCTGCAAACTTTTTGAAGATCTCCAATACTACAGACAATTGTTTTACTGCATTTTCTAGTAACATAATGCAGTCATCCCCAAAACAGTGCATACTTTTTTTCTTCACCATCCCTTGCCTTGCTTCCGTTATTCATCTAATGATATGAGTAATACTCTCAATGCTAGTCAAGAAAAGACACTGGGAAAGTGAATATCCCTCTATTGTCTCTGTGAAAATAGGAGGTAGTGCCAGCACAGCTAGCTGGAATTTTGTAAATAATTATGTGTCATTTGGGAATATCAAATAACTGATTTTTACAAGATGCTGGTGTTACAAATGTATTAGAACTGTATGTCATCTGCATATCAAACTGATTTGTACAAATATTTGTGTTGAAAAGGCATTTGTAAAGTGCTTGTGTTTGAAATGTATCCACAGTGTGCCCTACTGGAGAGAACAGAAATGTACATGCACTATTGTATCTGTTTAAACGTATATGTTTTAGTAGAGGAAACTGGTAGACAGGAGCCTCAGTCCAGCAAACTTTAAAATACATCTGAAATTAAATCACCTTATATACTTAGTGTTTTCTTGTACTTTTATTATTAAATATATTTAAACCTTTCATTGTGGCTGATCTTTCTGTGGATGAAGAACGGAAAGGCTGTTGGCCCAGATGACATCCCAATGGAAGCATGGAGGTGCTTAGGAGAAATGGCAGTGGAATTTGTAACTAGATTGTTTAATGAAATTTTGGAAAGTCAGAGGATGCCTGAGGAGTGGAGAAAAAGTGTTTTGGTACCTATCTTTAAGAATAAGGGTGATGTGCAAAGCTGCAGTAACTACAGAGGGATAAAATTGATCAGTCACAGCTTGAAGTTATGGGAAAGAGTAGTAGAAGCTTGGTTAAGAATGGAGGTGATGATTAGTGATCAGCAGTATGGTTTCATGCCAGGCAAGAGCACTACAGATGCAATGTTTGCTCTGAGAGTGTTATTGGAGAAATACAGAGAAGGTGAGAAGGAGTTGCATTGTGTCTTTGTAGACTTGGAGAAAGCATATGACAGGGTGCCTAGAGAAGAGTTGTGGTATTGTATAAGGAAGTCGGGAGTGGCAGAGAAGTATGTAAGAGTGGTACAGGATATGTACGAGGGTAGTGTGACAGTGGTGAGGACTGCAGTGGGAGTGACAGATCCATTTAAGGTGGAGGTGGGGATTACATCAAGGATCATCTCTGAGTTCTTTCTTATTTGCAGTGGTGATGGACAGGTTGACAGATGAGATCAGACAGGAGGCCCCGTGGACTATGATGTTTGCAGATGACATTGTGATCTGTAGTGAGAGTAGGAATCAGGTTGAGGAGACTCTGGAAAGGTGGAGATATGCTCTAGAGAGCAGATGAATGAAGGTCAGCAGGGCTAAGACAGAATATATGTGTGTAAATGAGAGGGAGGATAGAGGGATGGTGAGGATGCAGGGAGTAGAGTTGGTAAAGGTGGGCGAGTTTAAGTACTTGGGATCAACAGTTCAGAGTAAAGGTGAATGTGGAAGAGAGGTGAAGAAGAAAGTACAGGCAGAGTGGAATGGGTGGAGTAGAGTGTCAGGAGTGATTTGTGACAGACGGGTACCAGTAAGAGTGAAAGGGAAGGTCTACAAGAGGGTAGTGAGACCAGCTATGTTATATGGGTTGGAGACAGTGGCATTGACAAAAAGGCAGGAGTCAGAGCTGGATGTGGCAGAGTTAAAGATGTTAAGATTTGCACTCGGTGTGACTAGGATGGATAGGATTAGGAATCAGTATATTAGAGGGTCAGCTCATGTTGGACAGTTTGGAGACAAAGCAAGAGAGATGAGATTGCATTGGTTTGGACATGTGCTGAGGAGGGATGATGGGTATATTGGGAAGAAGATGCGAAGGATGGAGCTGCCAGGTAAGAGGAAAAGAGGAAGGCCTAAGATAAGGTTTATGGATGTGGTGAGAGAGGACATGCAGGCGGTTGGTGTGACATAGCAAGATGCAGAGGACAGGAAGAAATGGAAAGAGATGATCCACTGTGGCGACCCCTAACAGGGAAAGCCGAAAGATGATGATTATGATTGTGGCTGATCTTTCTAGAGATATTTCAGTTTTGAGAGCATTTGCATATTTATTTGGTGACACTGTGTGAGCCGCTCCTAATAGCCTTGCTCTTGATCAAACTGCCATTTGTATTAATATTAATTTCACTCAGTATATTGGGTACCCTTGTAAGGGCCTTAAGGAAGCTAGCAGGAGTGTCTGGTGGCAGTCATAACTACCTTATAGTCTGGGCAGAAGGAGGCATAGCTAGTAAACCTGTGCCAGCCTTTCCCAGGTCTGTCTGTGTGTGTGTGTGTGTGTGTGTGTGTGTGTGTGTGTGTGTGTGTGTGTGTGTGTGTGTGTGTAAATCAAATCTCAAGTAGTGTGTGTGTGTCAGCTACTTGAGCAGGGACACATGTGCTTGATGCAGAGAGCTGCATCTGGAGATACTCTGTATGTACCTGTTATCCTCCCAGTGAACATCCCCCACTGGTGCCAGTAGTGAGGATTGATGCTAATTGATTACTGGTCCAGAGGTAGAGGGTCGTCACAGTCCTAATTCCTATGTCCAGTCTTCCTGAACTTACTTCATTAACCAAAACATTCACACATTACTTTCTATACAATGCCAAACTCCAATTAACCACTTATCATTACCAAATACGTACTGCAACAATCCAGTTAAAAGCTCGCACTGTATGCTACCAAATGTATTCTTTGCATCTATTCATACAATCTCCAGTACATCCCTTCCACTGTAATTCCAGCTACTATATGAAATTTATCAGCATCATCTAATGGTGTGCTGATGATTTTCCATTCACAAATCCTGTCTTACTCTTCCCAGTGATACCTGGCAGAATTTGTTGTATCCATTTTGCCAATGTCTTGACAAAAACATTAATGTTTACTTTATATAGAGAAATGTATGTGAGGCTGGTTCTTTTACATCTCCTTCCCTTAAATATCAGCATTAATGTTGCTTCATATATTGATTCATGAAGTTCCCTTCTCTCTTATACTTGAGTAGAAAAGAAATTTCTTATCCCTCTTTCAAGTACATACCCACCTTCTTATTGAAACCAGTTGGAAATCCATATGTGTCTCCTGCTAACCCTGACTTTTAAAGAGCAGTGAATGTTCCCACTTCCCATATCCCTATATCCTTTTTCAGCTCTACCCTTTGTCCTTCTGTCAACAATTTCTCCTCCTACTGAATTAACCAACTCCCAGTAACTTCATGTTTCCTGTACAATATTTCATAAAATTCCTTAAACAGCTGATCATCATAACATTAACACACGTCTGCCCTGACCACACTGATCCCTTCCAAGCCTGCTCCATTTTCACCTAAGTATCCTTTCATGCTTTCAACTGAAACTTTATTTGCTCCAGATTTCTTCCATTTTCCCCTTCCAAACCGATATCTATACAGTACTTTTCCATCTCTTCTGTCCTTCTCTCTTCCATACTGGTATTACTGTCCCTCATAATTATAGTCTTTACCATTCTTCCACTCCATGACACTTTTACACTATCCCATTCCCTAACCTTTTCTTTGGTTTTATTTTAATGCACATTTCACCATTTCTTTGAACCACCACAACTGACTATTTCCCATCAATGTCCTAGGTTGCAGCTCATCTGCCTCTCAACCTCCATGCCAACCTCCTAGTCTAAAATCAAAAAAACTTGGTTAAGTCCTTTCATCTCACTGCTATATCATCCAATTCCTCCATTCACTCTGTCTATTCAGAATCTACACAGCCTACTAGCTTCCCTTCTCCGTAGAAGTGTGAACCCCTTCCTTCCAAGTGCCTCAATGCATTTTTTTCCTCTAATTCTTCCATGCCTTCCTTTAACACTTCTCAACATCCCCTATGATATTATTTACTTCTAAATTATCTGCCCAGCTTGGTTCCAGTACAACATTAAAATCAACCCCAACAAAATACTACAATCCTCTTTTTTCAAGCTGTCTATGTCTTACACCCATGGATCTATCACACCTCTCTTATCCTCAATTCATCTGTAGATCACAGCCATTAATGCTCCCCTCCCATATCGCCCACTTTTTCCACACCTTCCTATCTTTCATATTTTGCCTTTTCTTCTCATTTCTATGTTCTTCTTGAACAAGTATTTATATTGTTCTTTTCTGCCACATCTGTAACTACATCTCTCCATCTATTTGTATGTTTTCCTCTCCATTGTCATTATTTTCTCTCTCTTTATTATTAATTCTTGCAAGTCATCCATATCCCCTTTTCCTCAACAGCTCTTCTCATTATCCTGCCTCTGTACTTCAAGGATTTCCTATCTCCTCAAAATCCAGGTGGCTGATCTAAACCGCCTTCCCCTCATTCTGCAGCACATTTCCATGACCCAGCAATACCGAATGCACCAGACCCTTGAACTTCCAACAGAAAATATCTCTCATCTACAGCCCTCTGGCCAAGAAGAATGCTGAGTCCTAATGGCCAACTCCAAAGATGACGTAACCTAACATCACCCTAACACCTCCCCTACCTTCATTCTTTAATTTGCTGCTTCACCTGTTCTAATGCCCTTTCTCCACTTAACATCTACCCATAATCTTCCACCTTTTGAAATCAATCATTTTTCACTGCCTAGGCTATGGCAAGTTGCAGTTCCATGTTATGAAACATTAAAATGTTTTATATATAACAGACCACTTATCTGTGTAATAATAAAACATTCATAACTATGTACAAAACGCTATACAGAATTTAAAGCCCCCCCCCACACATTCACACACACACACACACATGCACACAAACACACACACACGCGTGCACACACGCGCACACACACACACACACACACACACACACACACACACACACACACACACACACACACACACACACACACCTCACCAAATCCTAAGCCTGCATATACACCATAATGTAACTGCTCTCCTCTCATGTATTCACTTCATGCAACCCTTTAGCTTAGTTTTACAGAGACCTGCATTGTGGCTTGACATCTAGACTGCCTTTATAACTTGCAGGTCAACAGTGCCATCCCCAGTAAAGATGTAAACTACTAATAGCTATAGACAAATAGGCTATGCAAGACATAAATATCAATGTTTATACATTAATATTAATAATTACATTAATAAGGAAGTATATATTTATATCAGTTACAAAATACAAACTATGATAATTATTATAGTCCAAGAATGCCAGAATTATATTTATTTGTATGTTGTCTGTTTAAGCCAAGCTATATAGATAATGCCACCAGTAGATGATTTTATTGTGATTATTACTTTATCATCAATAATTGTTAGAGTATTAATAAAATCTGCCAAAGAGGGCAAATCTGATTTCTTACAGTTTTTAGTTATAATTTTTCTTGGTACTGCCAATAGGCAGCATAGGAGTGGCCTTTGTAATATATCTGCACAAGTGGAAATAGCAGCATTAGATATAACCAAGAATGCAGATAGTTCTTATCAGCTCACAAAGATAAGAAATATGTTAAGTTCTAGATAGAACTGTATGTCTTGTGTATTTCAAATTGATTTGTACAGATGTTTGTGTTGAAAAGGTATTTGTAAAGTGCTTGTGTTTGAAATGTATCCACAGTGTGCCTTACTGAAGAGAACAGAAATGTACATGCACTATTGTAACTGTTTAAATGTATATGCTTTAACAGAACAGTCCAACAAACTTTAGAAAAATATCTTAAATTAAATCACTTTATAGGCTAGGCCAAAAAGATGCTATCTCACAAGTTTCAATGCAGCCAAAGACACAAAGTCTGTACTAGGAAGCTTTCTGTATTGTCTTTGGGGTGAACTAATTACTATTCTGAAGTGTAGAGGTATGCTATTGTTTTGTGACTTCCAGCACCTGCCAAAGATCTGAGCAAAAGCCCTTGAATGTGTATTTTTACAGGTAGTTGCTAAATCCTGCCAGCTTCCAGCAATAGGGGTTTTGCATAGAAACCAGAAGTCAGATGACCAGAAGTGATGTCATTCTGCAAGCTACCTCAGAAGTAATAATTTAGATATTAGTTTGAGAAGTCTCATAGTGAGGCAGATCATTCTGTATTCTGTCTTGGGCCTGACAACAACCAGAAGAACCGTTCACCACATCATCTGCCTTGCTCTATTACATAAGTAGGGAATAGTGACTCTCTTAGATACAGTCAGGAATATAGTCAAGCTTAGTTTAGATACTGTTTTTCTTTATTTGCCTGAGTCTATCCTTCAGTGTTATTTTAAGTACTTCCTATGGTTTTAAACGCTGATGTCACTGTGAATATATATTCAGTATTTTCATGTTCTTTTCTTATTTATTATTAAATACATTTAAACCTTTCATTGTGGCTGATCTTTGAAGAGATATTTAGGCTTTGGGAGTACTTGCATATTTATTTGGTGCTTGCCCAATCCTAGTAGCCTTGTTTTTAGTCAAACTACCATTTGTATTAATATTAGTAGTACTCAGTATATTGGGTACCCTTGGAAGAGCCTTAAGGTAGCTGGCAGGAGTATCTGGTGGCAGTCATAACTACCTTATAGTTTGGGCAGAAGGGGGGCATAGCTAGTAAACCTCTGCCAGCCAATCCCAGGTGTGTGTTTGTGTGTGTGTGTGTGTGTGTGTGTGTGTGTGTAAATCAAATCTCAAAGAGTGTGTGTCACAGCTACTTGGGCAGAAATGCAGAGCACTGGTTAGACAGAGAGGGTGCTGGAGATCTTTGCTTGAGCATTGAGCTCAGCACTTGATGCAGAGAGCTGTATCTGGAAATACTGTGTGTGTACCTGTTATTCTCTCAGTGAACATCCACCACTGGTGCCAGTGGTGAGGACTGAGGCTCCATGATTACTGGCCCAGAGATGGAGGGTTGTCACATGCATATTGCCAGTGCTGGAATATCCACATCACAGTTCCCCTTAGTAAACATCAGGTACAGCTGTGATGTGTGCCAGATATGGGAGTAATAATAACTACCAGGTTTGCCAGCACACTCATTCAAGATAATCCAATAGGCATTGCACATGAGTGGTATCCCTTGTGGTTAACTTAGATTCACCCTGCTCACCAGGTGGTGCCTTGATGCATACATGAGTGCAATCAATGGCACCCATTTCTCCAGGTTAGTGTGCTACATGGTAGAAGTGTTGCAAATTGCTGGCCCTCACCTCAGGAAAAAAATATGTGCTCACTAGCATGAGGGAGCATAGAATCCAGAAATTGGTGGAGTATCCTGGATGCAGATGCCTGTGCAACCCCCATCATGTCCTCAGTTGGTCTTTGAAAGGTACCTGTAGCTAGTATCCTAAGGACTACACATACCTTAGTTTCCACTGGGATGAGTTACCCTCTGTTAACTCTGGCTCTGAGTTGACAGTGGCAGAGCTCACTGAGCTCTTGTAATATTTCCCTGTCCATACTGCAGTGCTCTGCAATCTCCAGTTCATGTAGCTCCTGGAAGGTTACCCTGAGCCTGAACATTCTTCTCCTTTTCAGTCTAGGCCTATGGTTAGCAGCACCAGCAGCACTGACTTCAGCTTCTAGCACATACAGATGTAGGAAAGCCACAGCAGCCCCTAGCATTATCTTATTTAAAATTCCCAAGTCTGAACCAATGCTTCAGCATATTGAGGGAAATCCGAATGTAGGGTGTATGCATAGTTTATACAGTTCTGCTGTATGTCCACCATGTGGGATTGGCCAATTATGTTTCAGTTTACCTGCCTAAGATGTAATTAACCTGATTTAAAAGCCCTACTTTAGTGCGTGGTGTGGAGCTGAGTGAAGCATCACCCAGCATAGCTTATACAAAAGTGTATATTATTAATTGAATATATCCGGTTTTCTTGGACAGATGCCTACTTCATCACTGTCACATGGGTAGTGTGCTCGCATGAACCCACTAAGCTATGTGGTGCGCATCACAAACACATTCGTTGAGCACTAAAAATTCCTAAAAGTAACACAGTGGGAATATCAAAACTGTCTAGAAGCCTACACAAATGGGATACATAGTCGGTCCTTTCAGCGATACAACAAAGGAACCTCATTTGAATACGTATTTGTTCTGACAGCCTGGAAACTACATGGTTGCTACCTGTGTAAGCTGGGTAACAGCACAGATGCACTGTTGTTCAGACCCAATGCAGGATCCTATAATATATTTGTGTAAACTACATTATAGTTGTTATTTTAATTTTTTTTCTGTTAAGCATGTTTGCTCAATGCAGTGCATAGCATAAACATGCCAAAATTATTTTAAAAAAGTATTTATTCATTTTCAATAGTCCTTTCCTTTTACAAACATCCCCAATGTATGTTTTGCACATGTATGTATGTGATCTATTTTCAAGGATGTTATATCCATATTTGCGAACTTTTAAATCCACTTGTTTCTTTATAGACTCCTATATGTATTAATTTCTGTGTACACTATATACACTATGACCACGTACAAGGAGTCAACATGGATGCCTTTCACGTTATTGGATCACTTCACCTGTCTCACTTGCATAAAATCCACCTGCTTAAGCAGACATTTTCATTGCACAGAAGTTTTCTTGTTTGTACTTGCTTGCACGCTGCTAAGTGACATTTACTGATTCTAAAAATGTTCCCGCTCGTTGCGTACACAAAAAAAAATGTGTAGGCTTTACTGAATTCCCCCCATTATGTATCTTAACAAGATGTTTTGTAACTTAGTTGTATTAATTGGAAATCTTCTTCCCAGTCTTCTGCTGAAAATGGGCTCTTGACACCAAATCAGACTTTCCTGGTAAACAAATGTCATAATCTATGAACCTAATCTATGAACCTAAAATAAATAAAATATTAATGGTTCATCCTAAATTTTACTGTAAACGGTTAAGAAGTGTCAGTGCCTTGGCTGTTTAAAATGCCGAATATTTTCAAGTGAATTTAATTCACTGATTCCAGGCAAGTTTAGGTTAATATAAATGAATACTTATAAAATATAAAGAAGCACAGTATTGCCTTTCAGTAGTGTCATGCTTCATGAAGTCATGCACTTATTATAGATGATGGCAATTTATAGTCTTTACTTTTAAGGGGTTCTGGAATTAAATTTTACTGCTGAATGTATTGTAGGGGGAGCAGCAACTGATTAGATGATTTATACATTATTTTTTTTTCAGCAAAGCAGGCAAAGGTGAGTAGATTTCTATTGCAATCTATTCAAGATGGAGAACCTCAATGAGTACCTTATATGCATGCATTATATTGCTTGTAATGTTTAGTGGTCTTGAAGAGGTATTATGTAAGTCTTAGCACTGTTTTTAGGAAAATTCAGAATTAAAGGACATACACATAGCAGTATATCTGTATAGCAACCAGAGTGATTAATACACATTGCTGGATAAATATAATGTATTTTTATTTATTTATTTATTTATCTTTGTTGACCCATTTAGTTCCACTAAGCTAGTGGCCTCTTGTTAGATGAGACCTAAGGTGGTATTTTATACTATTAGGGGAGAATTGGTCAGGGCATCAGGGACTTCCCCTACTCTTTTCAATAGGTGTCATGTGAACGTTTGCATCCACCTGAGGTACCAACTCAAGAAGATGGGACCTCGGTTTATAGGTTCATAGGTTCATAGGTTCATACTAGGCTATCTGCCCAAGGGCATTTATAAGCCTAGCCAGAGTTTTGTGGCTTCTTTAGTTTGGAGGATACTATGCCCATTATTTTGCTGTGCCTCTGTCGAGCAGAGACACTGAGATAATCCCTGGGGTATATCTGCGATCTCCCATCCATTGGTCAAGATTTCTCTTGAACAAAGCCAGCGAGGTGCTCTGCCTCACATGTACCGGGATTTTGTTCCACAGCATAGGGAGTCTCTGGGTGATGAATCTGTCCCTCCAGCACATCCTATTAATAACCGTGTCAAGGTTTAAGTCTCCCGCCCTTGTAGTTCTGAGGGATCTAGATTTTTTGAGGTGAAGCATGTTCATCCATTCTGGGTTGGACATGGCCTTGTATGTCAGGCACAGGTCACCTCTGAGCAGATGGTAAGCGACTGAGTAGAGCTGAAGTTCCTTCAGTCGGGCAGCATAGGACATATTTTTGAGACACTTTATCCTTTTGGTGAGGAACTTTTGGGGCCTTTCCAGTTGCTGCAGGTGTCGTGTCAGATACATTCCGAATGGGGCATTGTACTCAATCATTGGCCTGATGAGTGATGAGTACAGGGGACAATGACTTCCTTTGATCTAGATGCGAATCCCTTCATGATCAGGTGGGCAATGTAGAAGGTCTTCCTAACTACTTTGGCCACGTGAGTATCAAATGAAAGGTTACTGTCAACCTGGGTACCCAGATCCCTGATAACCTCTTCTGTGCTTAGTGGGTTGCTGCCTATATGGTAGCTAGGGGTAACCTTGTTTTTCCCGAAAGGTATGACTATGCATTTTTTGGCGTTTAACTTTAGGCCATGGTTCTGGCACCAGTTTTCCGTTTCTATAAGACCCTTCTGGAGGATATCTGTGTCAGATGTGTTCTCAACTATGGCGCCCAGTTTGCAGTCATCTGCAAATTGTGTCAGCCATAATCCTCCTGTGTTTGCTTGTACTTCTGAAAAGTAGATGCCGAACAGGAGAGGGCCCAGGACTGAGCCCTGCGGGACACCACTTGTGACAGGCTTTGAGTCTGACATGGCGCCAGCAACTCTGACCCTGTGGGTTCTGTCACTTAGCCAATTTGCAACCCATCTTGTGACATATGGGTTTACATTTAAGTTGATGAGTTTTTCAATGATACCTGAGTGGGGTATTGTGTCGAAAGCCTTTGCCAGGTCGAGGTAGGCTGTGTGGACTGCCTTTCCCTCATCAATGGCCCTGGTGACTGTTTCGAAAAAGTCCACCAGGTTTAAAAGGCATGATCTGCCCTTGACAAAGCCAAACTGGGTCGGATCCAAAGTCTGCAAGTCTCCTATGTCTTTGTTTATGAGTTCCATTATGACCCTCTCCATAGCTTTGCAGATCAAGCTTGTCAAGCTGATGGGATGGTAATTTCCTGGGTCGGTGGAGGCACCTCCTTTGTGAAGTGGGACCACAGTTGCCGTACGCCACTCCTTAGGCACGTATCCTGAGGTGAGGCTAAGATTAAACAGCTGCCCTAACTGTGGGTTTAATTCCTCATTGAGTTCATGGAGCACACATCCGGGGACACCATCTGGTCCCATGGATGCTGTGTTTTTTGCCTTGGAGAGAGCAGTTCTCACCTGAGCGTTTGAGATGTTTGGGGGGCTATAATTCTCTGGTATAGATATCTCACCTTTTGGGGAGGAGGGGGGGGGGGTTTGCACTGAACCTGTCAGCCAGTATGTTGGCAATGTTTGTAGGTTCAGTAATTGTTACATCATTTTGAACTAATTCTGAGCATATCTGGGAGTTTCCTCCCAGGTTTCTAACATAGCTAAAGAAGGCCTTATGATTGTCCTTTGAGTCCTTGGCAACTTTTCTCAAAAAATTTGCCTTGGATGATTTTATGAGGGATCTTAATTTTTTACTTATAATGATCAAGGGTGTTTTCCCTTTTAAGGATTTTGCTCTATCTTGTAGTAGCTTCCTCCTTTTGTTATAGAGCTTGTTTATGGCTGGGGTCCATCAAACTGGACGCTTGCCTTTGGTACAAAGGGTCTTTGTTTTGTTTGGGATTGCCTGATCCATGCAGTCCTGTAGGTGCTGGTAGAAGGCATTTGTAAGTGATTCAGTGGTTTGAGTAATGGTTTCCGCAGTCTTGGGGGCCATAAAAGAGACCACACTAGCCTTTAGAAGTGTGAAGTCGGCTTTTGAGAAGTTCTTCACTGTGGTCTTTTTTATCTCAGGTGGGGGCGGGATGTGGACTTCCAGTGAGATTAGGTTATGGTCTGATCTCACCAGTGAAGGATATACTTCCGGTGTTGAAAATTGTGACCCCATGTTCGTGATGATGAGATCCAGTATGTTATCTCCTTTTGTGGGAATGGTGACTAGTTGTTCCATGGCATTTGAGTTTATGAACTCTAGGAACCTTTGGGCTAGATTGTTGGGGCTAGAGTAGTGATCCCAGTCTATATTTGGGTAGTTGAAATCACCTAGTATGATGGTGTTTGGAGATACATTTATCCCCTCCAGTGTTTTCAGGAAAGCTATGTGAGGTTCCTGAGATTGAGAGGGTGGCTTGTAACATGCTACAAATTGCAGAGCAGTCTTGCCTATGGTTAGTTGCACCTGGATGGTCTCCGATGCATCGTGCGTTGCCACCAACCTTGAGGTGTGGGTGTTATTGATGAATATAGACACCCCCCCTCCTTTCTTGGTGTTGTCCGGATTTTGGGGCCAAAACGCATGATAAGAGGTAAAGCCTGATAGTGCCGGGGTGCTCTCGGGAGCCTTGAACCAGGTTTCAGTCACAGCACAGACATCGATGTTCTCCATACTGAGGAGGGCATCTTGAGGTTGAGACTTCTGGCATTCAGCAGCATTACCCTTAGTTTTTTTTCCTTTTTTGTGTTCTAGGGTGGTAGGTTTAGAATTTGAGCCTTGCCTAAAAAAGGCACTATGGGGTGGCAAGAGCCTTTGCCAATATCCGAAGCCCAGGGTGACAGGTGCAAGCCGTCCCTTGCAGCGTGGCTTGTCCAGCATGTCATTCCAGGCAGACAGACATTGGATCCCCTTTGAATGACACCAGAGTTTAAGCCAATTATTAAAGCTGATCATCTTATCCCTGTATTGTGGCATCATTCTTGGTGAAGGTAGGATACTGCTCAAGGTCAGGGTCATACCTGCCTGGGCTACATAATCAGAGAGCTCCTCTATGTCTCTTTTCATGTAGTCCAAGGAGGTACGTCTCAGGTCGTTCACACCAGCGTGGACAATGACAGAGTCGTACTTGTACCTGCTGTTGAGAGACCTGAGTGCTTGCGTTATGTGGCGGATTCTAGCGCCCGACAGGCAGCTTACTGTGACCTTTTCCTTGTTCAATCTGGTGAGCGGACGCCAGTGTGTCTGACTATGGAGTCACCAATGACGAGTGTGTCTGGCATTGTGTTTGGCCTTAAGGGCTGTGACTGTTTGGCACACTGACTATGTGGTCTATGTGTTGCATGTGTTGTGTTCTGAGGTGGCAGTTGTTTGGGTGTCTGCTTTGGTGGCCTCTGCTGTTTTGGTAGATTTTGATCAGAGCCTCCGAATATGTCTTTGTGTATTTATGTGTATGATTTGAAGTTGTGATAGTACTATGTGAGACTGGGTTTGTGGTGTGTGTGGTTACCTTCTCCTCCTGTCTGGTCTTACCAGTCCTATGTTGAGAGAGCTCAGCCTCCAGTTTGGCTATATAGTTGCATCTCTCACATGTATTTGTGTTTTGTGGGAGAAGGAGAGGGTTGTCCGTGTACATGAGACAATTGTAACATTGCCTCAATATTCCCAGATTCACCAGCTGAGCAGGAGAGGACACTAGCAACTGATCCCTCGACATGCTAGAAGGAATAGACAAGGACCTTAAAAGACTCCGGGGGATGTGGGTGATCGAATGGGGTTTTTGGCTGGTGGGGTACTATGTATAATAAAAATGCTATATCAAGTAAAAAAGTACTTTAGGAGCAAGTGCTAGGCTTTACAGAATGAGGATATTCTACTTAGGAATCAAGTAGAGCTGAGCTTTTTAGATATAGAATACGCTGGTTAGATCAGCAGTATAGTTCAGGGAAGGCTGTTTTAAGGGAAAATTTGAAGAGTGGACTTTAGGTAGCCCGAATAGTTTAACCTTGATTAACCGCCGCTGCTCGTGTGCTCCTGTGGCAACTCCGCGCTAAATCGTGCTAAAGCGTGCTAAAGCGTGCTTTATAGCAGGGGGCTGGAAAAAACAGGAAATGACCCAAAATGGCCAATGAATTACCAGTTGCTGTCTCTAACCACTCCTCTGAGGACAAACAGGCAGCTCAGTACTCCCCACTCTCACTGGTGAGTAAAGAAACTTTCCTCTGGCCACACAAGAAAATGGAGGAACACAGGAACCAAATACAAAGCCCAGGGATCAGCAAATCTGATCACTGGAACAACTAGCTAGGAAAGTTAGGAAAGCAGAAGTATTTTTTTGGTTTTTTTACACACACAGACAGAAAATACAGTAAATGCTTGGTTTTTCGACTAAATGCTATCAAAGGCTAGTACACTTGAGTGTATTAGCCTGTTTGTTTGTGCTTATATTATTTCATCTGAAGGTCAACACACTGAGGAGTGAAGCAGCCACTTTGTGCTGCATTCCAGTGTCAGCAATCCGTGTACCTTATGTGGGAAAGAACCTGCAAACTTCTGCCCCAAAGGCAAGTCTGCTACCTGTTGTGCCACTGACACTGACACTGTATACATACATATATAAAGTATTACAGGGTAGAGGGGTTGAGTACTGAAGCTAGAAATTTTCTAAAATTTTTGTAAACATTCCTGCAATTTTTGATACAATTTTCCTCATTTTTTTTTTCTGTTGGCACTGATCATCTGGGTGTAGTGAGTTTTATCCCTTTGATCCATTGTGATGGCTAAATGCATGCAATTTTGTTCTTCTGTATCTCTATTAGTTATTTATAGCTAGTTTTAGCAGCACAGATCAAGCAAAGAAATGCAAATATCTAGAGACAGAGAAACACCAACAAGGTCACAGCTTGAGCAAATGGATCCAAGAAAATTAAATGAAAGATAACTGTAGAACACAACATTCAGAGATCCAACCAACAGGCAAAAAGGCTAAAAGTCACTCAAAGTAAAAAGTAACAAGCTCTTTATTCGGTAAGCACTTTCGTGGGTAATAACTCCCACTTCTTCAGACCTTTAATGAAACCAACAATTACAAGGCTCTTATATTTAGAGTCAGACAAAAATTAACCTATCAGAACATTCATCTAATTACCAGTTATGTAAAGAATTAATCAATTAACAATCAAAAATGTAAATAACACAGCTTACCCTAACATCTTTGAAAGCATACAGCCATAAAAAACTAAGATGCAACTATCTTAAAAATATATTAAAACATATAAAAAAATACATACATAAAGAATGCTTATAAAATGTATGCACATGTAAAAGCATATAGATAATATATTAGCATGCAATTCACTCTTTAGAAACATGTAATATAAATGCACATTGTATAAGATATCACAAAAATCTCAATACATTCCTATTCTACTACTAACTATGAAATGTCCTGTTCTTGAGAATGGGTTTGCTAGGGACCCTATCATTTAGGCCCCTAACCCTGTCTGCTTGCAATCTGATTATCCATCCTGTTTCTGATGTTTTTGTCTTATTTATTATATCACTTCCCCTGTCATTCTCCCTTACATTTTCCATGACCTAAAATCTAAATGTATGTTGGGGTCCCTCAACTGAGACATGCTTCTCCAAAGCATTTGTTGTATCTTGATTCCTAATGTTTAACAGGTGCTCACTTATTCTAAATCTAAATTCTCTGTTTGTCTTCCCCCCTACAGCATCGATTGCACACAGCCAGATATACAATGTTCTTAGTATTGCAGTTGGCTGTCACTTTAAAGTTAAACTCCCTCCCAGTGTCTGGCTGAATAAACGTACCACTAGTGTCAACCCATTGGCACTGTTTACATTTATTACATAATTCCATTACCTTATATTCTACAGTGGTTCCCTCAGTAATACTTGAGTAGCATAAGAGTCTCTTTAGGGATTTCTTGTGAAACAGGAATTTAGGTTCATCACCTAGTATCTCTCTGATCTGGATATTATGTGTGAGTATAGCCCAATATTTTGTAATGATGTCCATTATTTTACTCACATTGCTGGTGTAGTGGGTAGGTACTCTGAGCATATCACTCACCTGACCAGTCAATTTAGAGTGGTTGCTTTGCCCCATTGAAAAATATGGTTTGCCAGTTGTAGCTCTCAAGCCTATGGCTTCACCAAGGGCAAGCTCAGTATTGCTATCTGTGCACCCTCTTTCTCTAAATGTCTGCCTGAGCTCTTCCACTTCATCAGTAAACACTTCCTCTTATGCTGTCAGTCTAGAAACTCTTAGAGTCTGTCCTTTGACCACATTTTTAAAAATATGCTTAGGGCGCATGCTCTTTGTAGAAGTGTATTCCTTTGGCAATCTTTCCTGTGGACTCAAATGAATATTCCCCCTTCCTCATTTCTATAGACCTTCACATTTAGATAATCTGTTACTGTAGTTGAATATCTAAGATCAAATTTTAGAAAGGGTGCGCTGTTATCCATCTCTTTATGGAATTTCATCAGATCTCTTTCCCCACCTTGCTATAACAGAAAAAATCATCCACAAAGTGCTTGTAAAACAAAAGCTGGGACCATTTGTTATCTAAAATGTGTTCTCTCTCCCAGGAGGCCATTACTAAATTTGCATAACTGTTGGCACTCGAAGTGCCCATGGCCACCCTATCCCTTTGTAAATACATTTCATGATCAAAAATCATAACATTATTAACAAGGACTTGTTCCATAAGTAAGTATATTAACTCTGTATGTGTGCCATTATATGTAGTATCCTTTGTTAAATACCCTCTTAACATTTCTTGACTCAACTCATTCGGAATGGAGGTGAAGAGTGAATTTACATCTAATGTCACCATAAAAAAGATGTCCCATAAATCTGATTTTCATTCACATAACTAAATAGATCAGTCAAGAATTGCTTAGTATCTCTAAGAATATAAATATTCTTATCCACTATTGGTCTCAGTATTTTCTCCACATACACTGATATAGGATCAGTCGCCCAACCTCATCCTGAGACTATAGGTCTCAGAGGTGGAAACAAGGGGTCTTTGTGAATTTTCGGGAGCCCCTGTATAATGGGAAGGAGAGGGTCATACACTTGAAAATAATTATATAATCAGCTGTGATCCAATTATCAAGCAAACAATCATGCAGAACATTTTTCAATTTTATTAACATACCTTCAACTACTTTACGATCTATAACTATGTAAATGCTTGCATTTCTCAGCAACTTTCATTTTATAGTCATAATACTGTTTGCCCATAACTACAACTGGGTCACCCTTATCAACTGCTTTTATTACTATAGAGTCATCCAGTTGTAGACATTAAAGAGCTTGAAATTCATTTCTGGTTAAATTATTCAAGTAGAGTATGTATGACTGCTAATAAAACAAATAAAGTGAGAATACTAATTAATGGGTGGTTAAGTAGAGATGTAGAAATGACACAAGCATGTCTAATGAGTAATATTTTGTTCATTTTAATTATCAATTTAATAGTTAGTGAAATCAAGGGTAAAATGAAAAAGGCAGAATATGTAATAGAAAAGTGTGTACAAATGCCTGCAATAATGACTTATGCAGATGATACAGTTGTTGTAACAGAAAATGCATTTTGGATAGAAAAGGCAAGTCAATATTTAACAGAATTATTATAAGGAATAGGCATGGCTTTTAATAAAGAAAATGTCAGTGACTGGGAAGTAGTAACATTACAGCAGGTGTACAATTTACTTTAACTGAAATTAAGATATTAGTAATACAGCTTGGCATTCACAGCATAAAGAAAAGGCAATGAGAACATTTAATAAGAAGTAAAAAAAATAACTGTGTATTATTGAAAATATATAAGTTGTGGTATAAAAAAGCAAATTTGTTTAATTCTGTGCTGACAAGTAAATTGGCATATTTAGTAAGTACTTTTATGATCCCAAAAATGTATGAAAAGGAAATAATTTTCTCATTTATGTGGGGCTGTAGATCAAATCCAATTAGAAGAAGAGTGTTATACAGGAATAAAGAAGATGGTGGTATAGGATTAATAAACCCAATAGTATTTGAAGCTTCTTTGTACCTATATAAAATGTCAGTATGAATAAAGGATAAAGCAAAATTGCAAAGCAAAGACATGTGGGAAGAAGCTAGATCTATTAAAAGAAAAAAGAAGAATATTAAAATAATGAAATGCAATTTTTTGAAAAGATAAGAACATGGAAGATGAAGATTAATGATGTTAAGGAAAAAAGAAAAATGTGGACTGAGAAGATAATGGATCAATCGTTTTATATTAATCCATGTGAAAGCTTACATGAAAAAAATAAAAGTTGTCAAAGAAAGAAATACATGGTATAAAAATTGGATAGAATGTCATGATTTCATATGGAGAATAAGTATAATAAACTTATTATTAAAAGTAATATGCCATATAAAAAGAAAAGTGAAATAATTTGTTTATATTGCGGGGAAAAAGAAATAGCAGAGCATGAGTTTTTAACATGTAAAAGAGTAAGAAAATGATGGAAAAATTATGTGAAGAATTTTTTCCTAAATGTAAAAGAAAAAGATATAAACATGGATATTATAGTATATGGTTATTACAATGACATTAAAAAGAGAACAAAATAAAAATAGATTGAAGAATATTTTATGTTTCATGGGTTATTCAGAATGAAGGACTTTGTGGAATTGTGTTTAATAGGAAATTATTTTTCCAGCAATTATAAAAAGAATAAAATGGTGAATGTGAAAGGAGTGGGGATCTTCTTCATTATAAACACTGGTGATGTAAATATATAAATATGCCAATATATAATATCAGTGTAAGTAACCTATAAATAGAACACAAATAAAAGACCCTACCCTTTGGATCTCCTAAATGGCACCAGTGGGCTCCTACAGCAGTAAGGAAAAGGCCTAAGGAAAGCAGCAGCATGAAGGAGGAGATAAAAGCTATGGAGAATTTGGAGAAAAATTTATTTGACATTGAGCGTCAGAATGTAAATAAAGATTCCTGTGTGTAGTTGTTACAGATGAGCAGCTTTTCACTGATTCAGAAGAGAAGAAAGTAATCTGTTGAAGTGGAACAGATAACAGAACTGGAATTGGGGGGGGCTTGCAAATGATGGGCTTTTAAAAATAATCAAGCAGAATGATTCAGGTGACAGCTCTGCTATTTCATTGGGTGAGATGGCAGATACATTTTATTGGAAGTTTTGAGGATGGTAATGGTGAAAAGGAAATAGGTGATATGACAATAGAGAATGCAGCAGTGACAGAAATTAATAAATAGAGGAAAGTGACAACAAACTGAGAAGGTGTCTGGTTTTCTAGCAACAGATAATGTGGTAACTAAATCATATGCAGCAGTGACAGTGGGCAAAACATGGAGAGCAGCAACAAACTGTAAGTAATTTTTTAAAGAAGAGATGATCAACTGAGAGAATAAGAACAAAAAATGACACTGTAATAGACATATGTTATGTATGGGACAATTTGGTAACTGTTATGGGTTTTAAATCTCAGTAAATTTAGTCTTTTGTACATATTGGGGCAGAGACTTTTTGTGACTTAACATATGAAACTGATAAGCTGATGATGACATTTCTGAGGCTGATGATGAAATATCTGGAACTGTGTAACAAAAAGAAGAGCATTTATCTGTGGAAACAGTATTTCTTTTCTGGTAGCAACTTAAATATAACAAAAAAGTTACTTTGCCATTGAGAACTGATGAACTGGAAGAAGGCAATGTGAAACTGTTGATAATATTGTGAAAGTTACAGATGAGAGAAAGTTATGGAATGGAAGGTACAGGTTGGAACCTGTTTTGAAACGTGAAAATAAACATGGTGAAACACTTGCCTAGTGTTATTTTTTTGCGGCTGGTTTTAGGGGGACATTAAGATATGTTGGCCAACCAAAATCATGTTTCATTGGTGGGAACATTTCTCATTTAATTAACGATTGTTACATGGTACAATGTAAGCAGTGTTGGAAGAAAGGACATTCTACAAGAATGTGTGTTCTCCTGAATGCAGGTTATAAGAATAAGAAGATACAGAGAGAGGAGAAATTAGGAGAGATAACGGGTGCAGGAAAAGTAGTTGGGAGAAAAGAATGATACTATTACTTTTGTATAAGTTCTAGCCAGTGAGAAATCTGATTCTGAGGATCAGAGATTTTGTATATAAAACCAGGAAAATATTAACATGGGGAAATAGTAAAAATAAAAATAAAAACATAAAAACTATTTCCCCTAAACATAAAAGAAGGAAAAGCAACAATTTTAGTGAGCTTTCAGTAATATAAACAGTATTATTAGCATTGTAAGAAGGATATGGATACTGGAATGGTGTGCTAAATGTGATGCGGATGTTCTTCTGTTACAGGATGGAAAATTCTGGACAAAGAAAGAAAGACTGCAAACAGAAAAAATTGGGGTGGAATATAAAATGGAACTAAAGAAGTGAATATTTTTCTGGAGTGGCCAAGTTGTATAAAAACAATGAAAATACTAGATACAACAATGTTAAGGATGGGAAAGTTAACTGTTGTAGATGTGAGGTGTAAAGCCCATGTTTATAAAGTTATAGTGTTATATGCATATATCACTAGCAAGGAAAGAGAGAATCAGTTTCATTAAATATTAGTCTATGTGGTGGTTAACATGAAAATTATAAATGCAGAGGACTTTTTGATTTGAGGGGAAAATGTAAAAAGAAAGGGAATGATGTAAAAAATACAGGAAGTGATAAAAGAGGTTCATAATTTAATAGGTAAGTACTGGGCTAGCTGCCATTTTAAATCTCACCAGTTTCCCTTTTCATGTCTGAAATTACCTGGCCGTTTTGGTTAAAGATTGGCCTTGCCCATCCCTTGGTTGATATTTATATATTACCCCTGATGAGAATAAATGGGATCATACCACAAATAATTTGAGGAGACCCATGCATTAGATAAAGCATTTAGGAGCTGTCTCTGTTCATTAGTAGTACAGGGGACAGTCCTGGGGTAAATTTTCTGTTTCCCATCCATAGATCTAAGTTGTACTTGAAAATGGACAGGGGATGAACTTTGTTTTACATGGATGGGGAGTCTGTTCCACAGCAGCAGCATCCTCTGCAAAATATCTGCCCCTCCAAACTGTTCTGTTGATGTTATGGAAGAAGTTTGGATCCCTAGACCAAGTATTTCTGATGTCATTTGACTTCCTGATGTTCAGCAAATCCATCAGTAATGGATCAGAGGATGCCTTGTACACCAGACACAGGTCACCTCTTAACAGTCTGTAGGATACAGAGCATAGTCACAGAAGTTTTAGTCAGTCCATGTAGTAAGGTATCTGTGTGGACATTCCAGTTATTGCATGTGTCTGGACAGACAGATGCCCAAGGGAGCATTATATTCAATGATTTGCCTAATATAGGTCTGAATAAAGGGGGGCAATGACATCCCTATATCTGTACCCAATCCATTTGTTTATAAATTGTGCAATATAGAAGGATTTTCTTACAACAGTAAACACTTTACTCAAAGGTTTAGTCAAAAGTTAGATCACTGTCATAGGTTCATAGGTTCATAGGTTGGTACTAGGCTATCAGCCCTAGGGCCTATACAAGCCTAGACATAACAAATGTATTGCCATGGTGGACTAAAATGTGATCCTTGAAGGCGAACAGCCGAGGTACCAGATCATTGGAGTAATAAAGGAATTACTGGTGAAGTACTGGCTGTTTGGTGTGTATTTCATAGCCATAACAATTCCCTGGCTATTTCTTCCCACATTATTTACTTTCCTGGACCCCTGTCTAGCAGGGCAACTGATGTGATCCCTGAGGTGAGTTTCCTTTCTCCCATCCAATTGTCAAGGTTCCTCTTGAAGAGGTCCAAAGAGGCACTCTGCTTGACATGTATGGGCAATCTATTCCAGAGTCTGGGGAGTCTCTGGGTCAGGAACCTATCCCTCCAGCATGTTTTGTTTATTGTGATGACAAGGTTTAGATCCCTGGAGCGTGTAGCTCTGAGGGATTGAGATTTCTTTAAGTGTAGCATGTCCAACAGCTCTGGGTTTGACATGGCCTTGTATGTTAAGCAGAGATCGCCTCTGAGTAGACGATATGCGACAGAGTATAGCTGGAGTTTTTTAAGGTGGTCAGCATAGGGCAACTGCTTTAGGCCTGTGATTCTTTTAGTGAGGTATTTCTGAGGCCTTTCCAGTTGTTGCAGATGTCTTGAGAGGTACATACCAAATGGGGCATTGCATTCTATAATGGGTCTAATGAGGGATGAGTACAGTGGGACAATGACCTCCTTTTTTCTGGATGAAAAGCCCTTCGTGATGAGGTGTGTCACATAGAAGGATTTCCTGACTGTTGTGGCAATGTGGTTATCGAAGGTGAGACCACTGTCCACCTGTGTCCCTAAGTCTCTTATTACACTTTCTGTGTTTAGTGTACTGCCACCTATATGGTAATTCATGGATACATGTTTTTTCCCAAAGGGGATAACAATACATTTCTTGGCATTGAGCTTGAGCCCATGGCTCTGGCACCAAGCATCTGTTTCTGTAAGGCCCTTTTGTAGAGTATACACATCATTTGGGGATTCAATAATGGCTCCCAGTTTGCAGTCATCTGCAAACTTTGTTAGTCAGAGTCCCTTAGTGTTGACCTGTACTTCAGAGAAGTAGATGCCAAACAAGAGCAGCCCCAGGACTGAACCCTGAGGTACTCCACTTGTCACTTGTCTGGAGCTGGATATAAGTTCCCAAATCTGGGTCAGCTGTTGGGGAGTATTGTCAGTGTGATTGTTTCCTGGGGTAGATGATTTCCCAAAGGATACAATAATGCATTTTTTGGCATTTAGTTTCAGACCATGATTTTGACACCAGTTATTTATTTGAGAGAACCATTCCTGCAGGATGACTAAGTTATTTGAGGATTCAATGACTGCTCCTAGCTTACAGTTATCTGCAAACCTAGTCAGCCACAGCCCTCTGGTATTGACTTTTACTTCAGAAAAGTAGATGCCAAACAGGAGAGGTCCCAGTACAGAACTCTGGGGGATTCTACTGGTGACTGGTCTCTTTATGGCAGTAATTTCCCCTGTTTTGATTATCTATGTCCTATTTGTGAGACAGTAAGCAATCAAGCAGGTAACATAGCAGTTTATTCAAAGTTTATTTAGCTTTTTTATTATACCTAAGTGGAGAATTGTGTCATAAGCTTTGGACAGGTTGAGGTATGTGGTGTGTATGGTTTTGCCTTCATCCACTGCTTTGGTGACATTTTCAAAAAATTCCACCAGGTTGAGTAACCATGACCTGCCCTTGATGAATCCAAACTGAGGCATATCCAGTGCTTGGAGGTTCCCTATGTTCTGACTGATTAATTCCATGAAAAGTCTTTCCATGGCTTTGCATATGAGGCTAGTCAGACTTATTGGTCTGTGGAAGGTCCTCTTTTATGTAAGAGAATGACTGTAGCTGTTCTCCATTCACTTGATATAAAACCTGTATGGAAGCTGAGAATAAACAGTGTTGTTAGGATCGTGGCTAAATTATGCTTCAAACTATTTAAGATGCAACCAGGGATATTGTTAGGACCCATCAGTACAGTAGTTTTAGCTTTTGATAGCACTTTTAGGACTTGGTCTTGTGTGATAGTTGGAGGTGTGCCAGTTATAGGTAGATCTTGAGGGACAGATGGAGGAGACATGGGTAAAGTTGGAGCTAAATTTACTGGTCAGTAGGTTTGCTATATCTTCAGACTTAGTGTAGGTAACACTGTTCACAATTAGCTCAGGCACATTTCTGCCTTGTGCTTTTGAGATTAAGAACATAACTAAAAATTTCTTGTGATTGTCTTTGGCTCAGGTAGCTATTTTAGCATCAAACTTGGCTTTGTTGGATTTTATTAACCTTTTGAGTTGTTTGCTTATTTCAGTGACAAGGGCACTAATATCTGGGAACTATTCTTACTTTTCATTAAAATTCTTTTCCTTTTTTATAAACCTTGTTGTTATTATGGTCCCACCATGTGGATTTGTTTCTTGGGTTTGTTACTGCATGGTACAGCTGCATCTATACAGATGTTTACATGCTGGCATTGCGTGTCTATATACATTTCTGCTTATTCAGTGGAGTTAACTAGGTATGGTGGGGATTTGAAGCTTGTTAATGTATTACTTAGGGGTAGGTCATTTATCTTTAAAGAAATTTCTAAAGGTACCTTGAGTGTAAGAGATCTCTGGTTTCAATTGTATTTCAAAGGAGACTGCTTCATGATTATACCTAACAATTGATGAAATGCAAGAGATGGTGCAAGATGCTCCCGTATTACCAAGGACTGGATCCAAAACATTATTCCCCTAATGGGTACTCTAATTGTTCCAGGGCATTTGTATTGACAAAGTTCAGGAATTTCTGTGCTTGTGCACCAGTAGGGGTAGTGGTGTAGTTTTCCCAGTCTACAGATGAATGGTTTAGTCATCTAGGAGAATCATATTGGGTTTCATACTGGCTGATTCTAGTTCCTGCAGAAAGGCTTTCTGACTTTTTTTTGTCATAGAGAGTTCTATGGCTAGCTAATATATCATATCGGACCTTTATGTTGGTTATGTGGACATGAAGAAGCTCTAGTGCATCATGTTGCTTTACCAGCCCTGATTGCATCTATTCTGGTTGTAGACTGATACACCTACACCTTTTTTCCACTCCTGTGCAGTAGCTGGGCTAAGCATGTAGAAGATGTTACAGGTGGATTGATCTCTGCTATTTTAAACCATGTCTCCGTCACTACACAGATGTCAGTATCTTCCAGGTGTGGAGGGCTTATAGGGAGAGGAGTTTCTTGCTCAGGCTCCTAGCATTGATAAGTAACTTCTTCAGATTTCTCTTTGCTTGTTTTGTTATGTCGGTAGGGTTATCAGGTTGATTTTGCTTAAAAAATAGCACTTTGGGGATGGACAAAGTCGTTGCTAATAACTGAAGCAGTAGAGGGGACAGATGCAGGCCATCCCTAGTGAAGCAGTGTGGTCAGTCAAGCATAACCTCTCAGGCTGACAAACACTGGACCCACTTTGAATGACACCAAAAACTAAACCTATCATTAAAGCCAATCATTCCTTCTTATAAACTGTAGCAAAGTTGATGCAATTTATACCATGTATAATCCTTCTTATAAACTGTAACAAAATGCTTCCCACAAGTATAGCAAACAGTTGTTACAATTGATACCCTGCCTACATACAATGCCGGTTTAAGTAAAAAAAAAATAAAATTTAATCTGTAGCAAGCAGCTTGTTTGTAGTTGCTACAGTTTAGACCACACACAGAGCACCACAGTGCTCAGGATTGACAGCAAATGCAATACCAGCTTTTAAAAGCAGGTATTGATCGGATGATTGCACCCCCAATACTTTGTGCCCGGGCAGTTGACCCTCTCACCCCATTCTAGCTGCACTACTGCACAGTGTTATGCTACTTGAGTAACAGATAATCATCAGACATTATGAGACATTTCTTAATCTGTCTCAAGATACCCATCTCAATTAGACTGGCTAGAGAAGTTGCATGGAAGTGCAGTTCCATGACACTGATAGGAATGACTCTAGGTGGCAGGGGAAACTATAACTGCTTAGTGTTCAGTTTTAGAACGATGTTTAGGTGGACTTGCTACTGACTATTTCAATTTTCACTACAAAGCAACTAGCCTGGAAACTTTCTACTGCCACCAGCAAGAACCATTAAACTAATTATAGTAGAAAAACTCACTAATAGTAAATCAGTGCAAGTCGTATCAGAGTATTTTAAGAGGGGAGACACTGCAAAATGATACTAATGTGCTTATTGTCAAAAGCCAACAAATGGATAGAGGGAGGGAGTCATATTGTCAAATTATCATAAAGAGCAGGCAACAACATATACTACGGGTTTAAGAAAACAAATACAAAAGGGTGGGTGAGAGAGAAGCACAAATAGACACTTTGCTTTGAGCTGACTAGCCTAGAACTCCCCCAGTGCAAAGAAAAGTCTAGTACTAGCCTGATATACACTCGAGAATGAAGTCAGGCTGTAATAACTGTTAGACTACTTAAAACAGGAAAAATGCAGTGTAGCTATGTACTGGAATCACTAATATAGGCTTAAAGACCATAGCCAAGCAGATACTAGCTGTTAAAATGAATTTAAAATCTGATAAACAAAAACACTTCTCTGTCTTTCTCTGTGTAGCAGAATTATTACAAGTGTGGTAAATTAGCTGTGTGGAACAAAAGTAAATGGACTTATAGAAAGGCTGCACTTAGAGCTGAAATTGATTATTATGTATTGTTGGAAGGCTTGGAGGGGGTATCAGATGGTGATACACATGTGACAGACTTTTCAGACCATTTTGCAATATGGGTGGAGGTGATTGAAAAAGTGTGCATATACATGAGAAATTATGGAATGAAACTGGAGAGTGTGAAGTATTGCAGTTATGGAAGGACCAGATAACTGTGAAGAACTTATATTAAAACTGATATGAATGATAGATTCAGTTTAAAAAGAAATATGAAAAGTGTTTATTTCAATGGCAGGATAATGTAAGAAAGGAAGACAACCTGAAGTATGGGAAATTTATAGAAATATATTACAGAATTTAGAGAATAATACAAGACAGTAATATGGAAAAAGAATTAATATAAAAGAAATAGCAAACAAAAAAAAAAGAAAGCATTGCTGATTAGGCAGAGCTATTATTTACAAGTTATAAGGGAGGAGGTATCTGGATATTTGGATAAAATAGTAAAGGAGGATATTTGTATAATGAGGGATATAAAAATGTCAAAGGAGAGGTAAAGAGAACACAAGAGCAAACTATGAGTATTGTAGTACAGCAAAGATAATTAATATTAGAGTAAAAAGAAGGAGAATAAGTGAGAGACAATAGAAAGTAAAAAAAAATCCAGAACCAGTTAAGGAGAATTTGAAAATAAATGATTATTAGTGACTTGTATGAAGCACTTAGGAAAGTAAATGTAGATGCAGTATCAGGCCTAGATAATATAAGGTACAGAAAGTACAATAAATTAATGGACTGGCAAAGGGAACCTTTTGAATGGTTGAAGGAAGGGTGTGTTTATGAAGAGTTATGGAGTGCGATATTAAAATGTGTATGCAAGAAAGAGGAGAAGAATGAAATAAAAAGGGGGACCCATCACAATAAATAACACAGATTATAATTTTTTATGAGAATAACATTGAGAAAAATGGAAGGAAGAATGAGAGATATTATGGAAGAAAGTATATACAGCATAAAAGGAAGGGAGATCAAGAATTGTTAATAGTTGTGAGAGAAAGTGTGGATGATGTTATAAGTAGAAGGAAGGATGTGTAACCTACAGTATGGTGGCAAGGATTTTGATACAGTAGGGCATGATGTTTTGTGGTATGTTACAGAGAAGTGTGGAATAGATAATAGAATTAAGAGAGTGTGTATGTCAGAATATCAAAATAATAGAGTTAGGTATTAGTGAATGGGTGGCTGAGTAGAGAAATATGCAAGAAATGTGGGGTAAGACAAGGATGCCCCATGAGTGAAATATTGTTTTTATTGGTAAAGAATATGATAGTGAGTGAAATAGCTTATCAAATGAATGATGCTAGATATGTAATGCAAAGCAGGTGGGTATTTAAGCAATAGCCCATGCCTCGGTGTGGGTAATGCTGGATTTACCCACGGTTGGTGTGGTTTGGTCATGAGGGTGAAGCCCAAGTGGCCAAACAAAGACAACTGTGGGTAAATCCAGCATTACCCACACTCAGACGTAGGTTATTGCTATTATACAATGACATTATTTAAGAAAAAAACACTTACTTTTCTTAAATAAATGCATTTTATAATGCCTCCGTGCTGCCTTTCCGCAACTGTCTGGCATTATGCGGCAGTTCTGATGTACTGCGCATGCGTACGCTTACGCAGTACATCAGAGCTGTGTGTGGAAGCAACGTTGAAAGCAAGATCTCCGTTGCTTTCTAAAAGGTGTCTCGCTATGAAGTTTAACATAGTGAGATAGCTTTAAAAAAAGCAATGGAGAAAGATCTCTGTTGCTTTTTTTTAAGCTATCTCACTATGTTAAACACGTTTAACATAGTGAGATTACAGCAATGAAGCTCTTCCGTTCTCCGATGCTGTAACAAGAAAAAAGACTTATACTAATGGAAAAAGTCCAGGCGACCGGACCTTTTTCCATTAGTATAAGTCTGATTTACAATGGGAATGCTGACCAATCAGCATGCATGTTTTGGAATATTAATGGGGGGGGGGGGTCATTGCATAATTTACCAGTTTTGACATACACAGATGATATAGCTGTAATTGCTAGGAACAAAATACAGATGAGGGAGGTGTTGGTGCGTTTGAATGGATATTTAAAGGAAATGGGAAAGACTTTGACTAAAGATAAAAGTAAAGGTTTGGGTGATGTGGTAAAAATGGGGGGGTGTATTTTTCAATGAATGAATAAAATATGGGAAAATGATGTAGTTAGGATTCAATGGGAGGGTTTGCAAAGAAACAAAAGATAGATGTCTCATGGCTAAGAATGTACAGATTAGCATTCAATAGAAAGATTTATCTGTTGAATTCTGTATTAATGTGAAAAATAGCATATATGTCAAATATGTATATGATCCCAGAAAATATGAAAAGGAAATTGTTCAACTGGTGTTTTCATGTGAGGCGGTCAAGATTAAACCCAATGAAAAGAGGTTTGTTGTATATGAGTTAAGGTAAAGGTGAAAGGAGATTGGGGTTGCCAAATCCAGCTGTTTATTCTGCTTCATTAAACTTGTATAGAGTACTGAAGTGAGTAAAGGTAGAGCAACTTCATTGGGAAAATGTTTAAATACAAGTACATAACATTTCTGGCAGATGATAAGAATAAGAAAAACAGAAAATGAATATGCAAATGAAGAAATTAATAATTGGGCACACCCTGTGCGAACAGTTATGCCAATTTCATTTTGGCCAGTTGGGAAGCTGATGTAGTATTTTCAGATCCTGTTTTTAGATATCATCTAATCTATTATAAGCATTTTGCCAATGATGTTTTTATTCTTTGGGATGGATCTCCTGAATTTCTGCATGAATTTGTTTTACATTTAGACAGTAATAGCCCGTTTTAGGTTTACTGTACAGCACTCTTTTTAAGAGCATTGACTTTCTTGACACAACTTTAACTATTGAAGAGAATGGCTTTTTTGAGTCATCTTTATTTATGAAGGCATGCAGGAAAAATAGTCTGTTGCATAGGACTAGCATGCATCATACTATGTTTACAATGATGTTGTGAAAAGACAGTTCCTGAGGATGTCAAGACTCCATACTCCATACTAATAAGAATGAATATTTATTGGCCTCTGAGAGATTAACTCATGATTTCATCAAGAGGGGATACCAGTAGATGTTAGGAGTATATCATTAGAGGCATGAGCTTTAAGGTCTTTCTGCTGGGAAGCCTTACCTCAGGAGAGGCATAGGGGCTGCTTTTAGACAGAGAGCATATAATCTTGGCTGTAGTGTGTCTTTAACTTACAGTAATAATATTAATATTGTCTGTGATGTTATAGGGATAAACTGGCCTATTCTTTTATCAGATGATAAAGTAAGAGCAGTAGTAGGTGGTAAGCCTTCTTTTACTTTCAGAAACAACCTGTCTCTGAAGAGACAGTTGTGTTATAGACCATTTAAGAAAAAGCTGCATATGTCTGATAGAATAGGTATGTTTCCCTGTAAATGATGCAAAGCTTATAGTTTGATGTCTTGTAATAATATTTTTGTACATCCTAAGACATTTAAAGAGTTTTACTTTTAATTTTTATTCAGACTGTAAATCCTGTAATCTTGTTTATTTGGCTACTTGTAAGGCTCGTCAGGCATTTTATGTGGGTAAAACCAATAAGCACTTGAAAGATCATGTGTTACAGCAAGTCAGTGATATCAGAAGGAAAAATCCAATCAATGCTTTATAAAAGAACATTAGTCAGAATGAGGGGCACTTTTTCACCTTTATGGTTTTAGAGATTGTGAAACATTAGACCAGGTAAGTAAATGCTCAGCCATCCTGTTGAACTTTGCCCCTTATCCCCATGGTAGTGCTATCTCAGAGTTGGTATATTTAGTTAGGGGGCTATGGGAGGTGCATCCCCTACATAGGGGGATGTGGAGGGCAAAGCCCCACACATGGGTGGGGTTGGTTTTCTTCTGTTTAGGTGTTTGTTTCTGAAGGCCAAGCAGTTACTTACTTGGAGTGAATAGTCGGTGTTCTGGGACATTGGTGTTGTGGTGCTGTCAGTCTTCTTGTCTGGGTGAAATGGGTTTCTGGTAAGTGGCATCCCATTCATCTAAAGTAGACAAATATATACATATATATATATATATATATATATATATATATATATAAATATATATATATATATATATATATATATATATCTATATATATATATATATATATATATATATATATATATATATATATATATAGAACCTATCAGAAGTGTGAAAATCAAAAAAAAACAAGAAACCAAAGCCTGAAAAAAAACCTCTGTGTGTGTGTGTGTGTGTGTGTGTGTGTGTGTGTGTGTGTGTGTGTGTATCTGTGTGTGTGTGTGTGTGTGTGTGTGTGTGTGTGTGTGTGTGTGTGTGTGTGTGTGTGTGTGCGTGTGTATAAATTTCATCTGTTGGACACTGTTCTCCTTCCAGTCTCACTATTGTCTAACCCTTCATCCCTATAGTATACTTTCCTAGAAGATAATATTTAATAAGACGTAAAACAATGTGGTCTTATATAATTTAGGACATTGATGGGATGAAGCCATATTTCTGGAAAACACAAACAAAAGCATAATTTTATGTAAAGATAAAGGCCCTATGCCTCCATACTCCTTACTGATTACTATTATGAGCTCTGAGATGACAGTCTCTCAAGAGAAACCATCATATCATCTGACATCACTGTAAGCTGAACTGAAGACCTGCCATTTTTAGCAGGATTTGATATGTTGCCTTTGGCCAGAGAGTGGACCAGATACTAGATGAACAGGATGCTCAGAAAGTATGTGGAAGAGATAAAAAAACTGGAAGGTAAGGATAGGGGTGGAGGATTGGTGGAGATGAGCTGTAGAGCTGAAGTCAGAGATGAGAAAAATGTTCTTCCTAGAGAGGATGACAAATAATGAGATGGCTGTATAAAGTAGGCAGCACAGTGGGGATAAAAGGGTAACAGAAAGACAATGGCTGCATGTCTAGAAACATGCTAATTAACATTTCTCAGATTATGTGTGTCTCGGAAAGTTTACAAACAACAAGTAAAATGATTTAACTATGTATGATCCTGACAACTTCAGTGCAGATTTAAAATCTAGTAGGCTAAACATTATGATTACATTCTTTGGAAGGCACTTTTACAGTCATTATAACAGAAATGTGTGTTTACCCAGTAGCAATTTACTGATAAATGTCATGGATCAGCAGTTTGCCTTGTCACAGCTGTTAAGATGTTTGTGAGTTCTATCCCACTCGCAGGCACTCAGTTTCACATTCTGATACAAGTAATGCAGTACAGCATCAGATGGGGTTATGAACACTGATTAAGAACCCTGAATTTATATCTAGTGAGATACAAACTAATTAGTATCAACATAATTGCTGTTTAAAGAGCTTTCTGGGATTTATTTTCAGAAATGTGCATTTGCTATAAAACAGTAAAGTATACCTTGAGGACTTCTCTAAATCTTATTTATTCTCAGTATAAGACCAGAAGAAAGAACCTGTACCATTTCTTTGAATGTTTGGTCAAATTATGGAAAACAACCACATTATGGATTCATGTGCCACAGTACTTACTGTTGTGAGTTATATTTGTATAATTACATGTCAGATGCTATATTTATATAATTACAATTGCAGTGGCCAGGCTAAGTAAGCATTAAACTCTAGTCTATACTTATTGCTGTCATTACGTACAGTTTGAGAGAGGAAAATATGTATTTTTGTACCATATTGTGTGGTTAGACAGAGCTCTAAAATGCCTTTTCCTTAAGAACTGAATGTGTTTTCATGCTCAGTTACAGAAAATAAGTCAGAAAGCATATGAAGTTGTAAAGAAATTAGTATTTACGCAAACATTCCCAAACCACATGCAGCTTAGCTCAGCTCTGTAAACAGCTTGTTTAATTAATTCATAAGAAAGAAAAAAGGATAGCACAGTACTGAACTAAATAAAGATAACTAAACAATTTGCATGTTTAGAAAACAAATAGTGTGAGTGGAATAAATTCTAAAGCATGGAGTGATACTGGTACAAATGACTGGCTAATGTGCCGCAGAATGCTCACATCTCTTTCCCTCCTGCCCAGTTTGATGAACATTCTGATCAGGTATTATTTTTTTAATTTATCACCACCTAGTGGTGACATGGAGCTACTTCAGGATCCATTATGTAGAAAATCAGGTCTATTTACAACTGATGAAAGAAGCAGATGTTAGGCTATAATGATAGCATAATACTGCAGTATGTTTTACAACCATTTATCACATAAGGGTTTGCTATTGTAATTCAAAACTAAGATGGAAAAAATTATAAAAAACACTGCAGCATAAAGCAGTGGGAAAGCAGCTTAAAACTTTATGGAAGAGAGTGTTTGTTCTGCTAGATGCACATAGTAGTACCTGAGTATAGTTGTAAACTGTTGTGAGTTATTAATGTATATATAAGAGAAGAGATCACCGAGGAACTAGCCCGACTTCCCTACTGCTCAGTCTGGTTTAGTGACTTGAGAAGGGTCACACTGTAGGCATTAGAGTCCGAGGGAGTAAAACCCTGGACTAAAAGAAAAATTCTTCAAAAAGCTGAAACCCGTAATACTCTACACTAGCTTCCAGACATATTATGCTTTAGATCATAACCCAGAAAATTAAAATACATCAGGTACCATGCCAGCTATGCAGAAACCAGTCATAACCAGCCCAACAGTAAGCAGAGCTGTGCTGGTAGTGAAATAACTTTACACCTACATACTAGAGTCATACAGAAACAGGTAAAGTATCCGTACATTGTTATATACAAGGCTATAACAAGGATATTGGCAGCTTCCAGACACTTGATCCCATATAGTTTTGTTTTGTCAAGGGGAGGTCATGCCTGTTAAATTTGGTCAACTTCTCTGAGACAGTCACTAAGGCCATAGACGAGGGGAAGATGGTGCGCACTGCCTACCTTGACCTGGCCAAAGCCTTCGATACTATTTTCCACTCAGGTATAGTAGATAAACTGTCTCAACTAAGCATCAATCCATATGTTACCAAATGGGTAGCAAACTGGCTAACTGATAGAACCCACCTAGTCAAAATAGGGGAAGCCACCTCAAGTAGTAGACCCATAACAAGTGGTGTAACCCAGGGATCGGTCTTGGGGCCCCAGCTGTTTGGGATATACTTCTCGGTGGTGCAGGCCAAATCTAGTGGGTGATGGCTGACCAAGTTTGCAGATGACTGCAAGCTGGGTGGTATCATGAATTCCCTAGTAATCTGGACATCCTGTTTATTAGCAGCAAAACCCCCCCAAAAAACATGAGTTATAGTAGACCAGCGGACCTATCTAGTGCGTGCTTTTGAAGCAAATTTGGATCTGTTTCGGAAGGTATTTAATGAAAAGGTAAGCATAGTACAGAGTGTGCAGACAGGCTGACTGCTATTCCAGCAAGAGATTAAAGAAATGAACTATTCTGGGGATGGGAGATGATAGGATACAAAGGACTATCTTCAAACAATTCATAATTAGGTTTATCATGGACTGAGATAATTACTTGGATGGGACTTGATGACTACATCTCCTGGAATAATGGATGGAGAGCATTACAGTCAATGGCAGCTATCTATGTATACTAGTCTTTTTGTTACATTTTCCAATAATTATAAAATTAGTAGCCACTTTGAAGATGTTTCGCGGTGATAAATAATTTGTTGGATTGTGTTCTTACATGTTATCATTTTGATTAGTGGTAGTACTTGGAAATGTCTGATTTTTTTCCTTAATAACAGCCAGGAGAAGGAATGTTAGACTTTGTTGAAATGTTTTATTTATTCCCCAGTGTCCTACTTTAAAATAACTTCACCTTGTTTCAACTTATGACATATTTTTTGTTTGGCTCTTGTTAAGCAGTTTTATTTTCAGGATAAGTATGACCATATATTTGTTTTGATTTTTTTTTTTGCATTTGTCAAATATGTTTTAACTGAAAATTAAAGAAGTTGTTGCCTGTGTTACGCATGACTCAATATTCAAACAATGGAGTAAAACTAGAAAAATTAGTAAATTAGTATCTGGGATTCATGCATGCCTCATCTATCATTGTGGTCAAGCCAGCACTGTTTATATTGCATGTGAGATGAGACTCAAGGATTACTTACATATACATGCTACTAGGCCAGCTGCAGCACAGACCCACAACTGAATCAGAGTAAACCACCTTATGACCAAATTGAATTATAAGCAGCTGAGGTAAACACTGACAGTGCATGAGTACCCCAAGTATGTGCACACAGGTGTATAATGTTGATGTACTCAACAAGACCAAATATTTACAGAAAGGGAAATGTACAATGGAAGGGAAAGTACCATCAATGGCTTGGGGTGGAGTAGAGGTTATAGTATAGCAACATAATCACTAGAGATAATGACCATAAAGTGCAAAGAGAGCTGTAGAATACAACACTTGTCTAACAAGCAGGTTGAAGAAGGTGCTATGACAATAGATTAATGTTGATGAATGTGAACTTTACATAGCAGAGGTGGGACACAATAAAGTAACATGATGCACCAACCTGCTCCAGTCCTGACAATATTAGATTGTTAGCACTGAACCTGTAGTATAGTGTGAATGTCATTAAAAAGTCAATATGCATTATCCAAAGAGGAGTCAATCCATCAATACAGTTAACACATGCCAGTATATACACAGTGTACTGGCAAGGTGAGCCACTGCACCAGTCAGAATAAAATGGGGTAGAAAACACATATATCAGGGAATTGTAGCAAATCTGCAAATGGATGGCAAAAAAAAAGAAAGAAAGACAGGCCTCAAGGAAACAGTGCATGAATTTCATACTGAATGTTTCCACAGCAGTGCATTGGCAATGGGAGCCATTGCAGCAGTCAGAGAAGAAGGGGTTAAAAACACATATAGCAGGGAAATGGCACACATCTGCAGACTGTAAATAAGTTCAGATCACATGCAGGACTGATTACTGTGTGCCAAGGATTTTTAATCATTATTGCCATAGGAAAAGGAATGCCATTTCTCTGTGGTCATATATGGCCATTTGTGTTGCTTTTAGCCAACTGTTGGCAATGTATTACCAAAGAAAAATGATTTTGAATTACATGACCATTCTCAGCATGTGTTTGGTATGTCTATTTTTTGACCATATCATGGATTGGAAATGGGAGTATAATACAGACAGGAAAAGGGAAAGCAAGCATTGAGTACAACATAAAGTGAGCAAATAAGGAATGAGTACGATGGAGGTGGGATAGGAGCTCATATCTCTCAACTTCCTACCTCAATAATGGCAGCTGAATCCAGAAATAAATTAGGTTAGAAAATGTCAAGCTCTCCTGCATAATGTATACATTGATGACAGGAATATTTACTTTAAGAGGAACTGAACACAGGATTAAAAAAAAAAGGGAAACATACATGTGGAAGTGAATCCCTGCCCTGCCTATGTCACTGATATTCTCAAGACTGGGGTATTACTAAGGCATGCTAGAGAAGCACTCGTTGAAAAGGTTACTGAGAAACAAACTTCAGAGGAATGGAACACCTGCTGGTAAGATAACAGCAACACAACTAAAAGAGTTTGAACCTCTGCCTATGCTACTGAAATTCTCTACACCGGTGTAGTAGCAAGATCAGACAAAGTCAAACTTATCTCAAAGGGTTCTGAAAATACACTTTACAAGAAAATATTAGAACAGTGCTGAAGACTGAAAACATTGGGAAACAACATGCCAACAATAAGACGATTAAAAGCCTTCTGCCACTGTAGACTGTGCCATGGGAGTTGTCACATACAAGTATTATATTCCAACCAAAAATAGCAAGGCAAGGCAAAACCAAGCTCTGTTCATAAAATCAAACTGCTTTTATTTAAAAACCAACCATAAACCCTTTTGCAGTAATAATAACTGTTTCTTCAGATGTGCAAAATCAATACCAATCAACTTATTTATATATAAAAAAAACACAAGTCACATGCTCCAAGTAATAATTACATTTAAAGAGACAGAAATCAATGTAACTGACTAAAAAATACCACAAAATAACATATAAAAAATATATGTAAAAAACATCCATACATTTTAAATGCACATGTAAAAATACCTTATGAATAAATACAGTAAACAATCACCTTATCTTAAAAGTGGATGTGCTTTTAACATGGGTTTAATTGGGACTGTATCCTTTAGATCTGATCCAGAATCAGCTCTAAGTCTAATTATCCATTTGATCTCTAAGCATTCAGTAGTATTGCGTACATCACCCCCTCTCAAACTAACCTCTACTTTACCTATAACTAAAAATTTAAATCTATGTATAGCAGAGGTTTCTATCATGTTTGGAAAGAGCATTATTCATAGAGCCAATTCTAATACTACATAAATGTTCACATATACGATCCTTTAAAAACCTACCCATTTTACCTACATAACATTTTTTGCATATGATACAATGTGCTAAATATACTATATGTGCACCATTACAAGTGGAGTAGCTGTAATATTAAAATGATATCTTCTATCCTGATCTGGATGCAAAAACTTTCCTGAACTATCAATATACTCACAATAATTAAAATTATAACATGGTCTAGTAACATATCACTATCTTTATTTTTATGACTAACAGATTTGGCTCCTGTAAGATTCTTGGGGTAACATAACATTTGTTTCAAGGATTTCTTCTTCTTATATACAAAATTAGGAACCTCCTCCACTATTTTCTTTAATTGTAAATTTGTGGTGACAATAGACCAATGATTTCTGATAATATAAAAAATACCTTCAGAGTTTTTAGAAAATGCCACTGGTACTCTACATTTAACATTATTCATCTGTTTACCTCTAAGTAAAGGAGGATTAGATAAAAATATGGTCTACCTTCATCTTTCCTACTTTTAACTATATGATCCAATGAATTATGTACTTTATATTTCCTATATCCCCTTGATACAAATCTTCCCTCCAAATTGTCTATTTCCTTCAAAAAGTTATTGTCACTGGCATTTATTCTAGGTACCTTTTAACCTTGGCGCTCTACTACATGTTTAAATATATAATTTGAATACATACTACTACAATGCAAAATTATTTATATATCAGGATTTCCTATATAACAAAGCATCAATATTGCCATCTTGTTCCACCTTAATCAGCATATCAAAAAAGCTAATTTCTTTATCAGAATAATTTGCACTAAACTTCAAAAATGTAGTACTATTATTTAAATAATTAATAAAACTTACTAGCTCTTCTTTAGCCCCATCTCAAATCATAAATAGGTCATCCACAAACCTCCTGTAAAATAAAACATGCGCACTAAAAGGACTTTTAAATAACTAATCTAATTCCCATGTGCCCATGGCTATGTCATCTTTTTGTAAATAATAATTCCTATTAAACAAAAAAAATATTATGAAATATTAATTCACCTAAAACACATATTAAATTTACTTTTTTCCATGCTAAAATGACTTGTATTACACAAAACATGCCTTGTTATTTTTGATTGGAATATATTATTTGTGGTGTTTGGTGAGGAGTGTCAAGGACTTTGGCTGATAAAATTGTTAATTGTTCTTTCAAAGAGAGGTTATGGTCATTGCTTCAGAAGAATGAGAATCCGCTGTTGGTTATGTCCTATGAACAAAATACAATAGAGTGACACAGATGTGCTAATTCTTAGAACTAGTATGTCTAAGGTTGAAAATACACTATACAAACTGAAAAGAATCCAGAATCAACGATATCACTTGGAAGTATGCGTAGAGCTAGGCATTGTACCGAGGGGTCTTCGTGTTTTAAAAATGCCTGCTCCTGGGATTGCATATTTAGCTTTGCAGAGTCAGTGGCAAAAGATGAACTTAGAACTTAGCTTTAACTACATGAAATTATTGATTGAGTTCACATTAAAGAAAGAGAAAGATCTCATTGTGTTAATTGAGCAGAGTGTAGCGGAACTATATCAGCAGTTTTCAAATGATATGATGTATAAGTTATTTCATTTGTTTTTTGGATGAACTAAGTCTATATGAACAAAAACTGGCCCATCTTAAGGTTAAAAAATTAATTAGAGATAATAATGATGTTTGCCTGGCTGAGAACTAACTTTTCTGCCAATGAGAGTGAAGTTGCAGAGGCAACATCTATGCTTGCTAAATGAACAGACATTGCTAAGATATCAGCAAGTAATGAGGAAGTGTCTGTACCTCCTAATGACATCATCAGAGAACCAGATGCATCAGCGAATGCCAAAGAACTTGGGAGAGGAGAAAAACAGTCACTGTTGTAGTGGAGGTACATACTTCTAATAATAATGTGAATGCTAGAAATTTGGGACTACAAAGAAAGAGGCTTTAAATTTTCTGTTACCAATAAAACGACATGTGAATCCAAGAAGGATGAGATGTACAAGCAGAACCAGGAACAAAAAGAAATTACAGCAGGACTTATTGAATGCTCTGAGCATCAAAAAGTTTTGGAAAATTACTTAATTTATAATTTATCTAATAGGAAGGTTTGTAGTGATGAAGTAGCGCTTTTACAAAAAGGACTCTTTTCTACCAACTCAGACAGATGACATCACAGAGGTAATTTTGAATTTAAAAACTTTTACCAGGAATGTAATGCTTAATCACATATATAGTGATACTGTTGATTTAACATGTAATAATGACATACAGAAGGCCTAGTTCATTTGTACTAACTATGCATCCATTAGTTGAAGCATTTGAGAAATTGTGTATTGATGATATTTATAGGCATTGTTATGATAATATGAATAAGAAAGGTTATAATAATGTGTCATTCGAGTAAAGAGAGGCCCTTTTTAATTTGATGCATGATGAAATGGTTGTAATTCACCCTGCTGATAAAAGCAAACCAGTTGTCATAATGGACTCAAATTGGTATGTATGTAGGATAGAAAGTATGTTGGCTGATGAACAATATTACAAACAAGTTAGGTTTTTTTGATGTTTTGAAGTCTGTAATATGATTGATGTAGTCAAGAACAGAATTAAACATCTGTTTTCAGCCAAACTGATAGATAAATATTTGTATGATTTTTTTTTGTATGTGGATAGGCTGACAATACCAGTTATACAGGGCTTACCCAAGATATATAAAGACCCTGTATACCCTCCCTTAAGACCAATAGTATCAGGGCAAAACTAGTGTACTGAAGCTCTGTCGTTTTTTGTTGAGTATAATTTAAGGCCTCTTATTAAACTTAGTAGTCACATTTTACATGATTATTGACAGTTTTTATAGGATCTTTATGATTTTACTCATGCTGGTTTTATTGTGAATGAGTGATATTTTGTTACCTTGGATGTACAGTCACTTTTTACAGTCATTCCAAATAGCAGTTTAGAATGGATGAAAAACTTTGTGTGCAATACAAGTCATTTTAGCATGGAAAAAGTAAATGTATTATGTGTTTTAGTTGAATTAATATTGTATAATAATGTTTTTTGTTTAATAGGAATTATTATTTACAAAAAGAAGGGGCACATCATGTGCCAGTAGCTACACCAATCTTATTATGTTAATTTGGGAATTAGATTATGTGTTTAAAAGTCTTTTTAGTGCACATGTTTTTTTAAGGAGGTTTTTGGATGACCTATGTATGATTTGGGATGGGACTAAAGAAAAGCTAGTAAGTTTTTTATTAATTATTTAAATAATAGTGTTACATTTTTTAAGTTTAGTGCAAATTATTCTGATAAAGAAATTAGCTTTCTTTATATATTGATTAAGGTTGAACAAGATGGTAATATTGATATTTTGTTATATAGGAAATCCTGATATAGAAATAATTTTTACATCGTAGTAGTGTGCATCCACATTATATATTTAAGAATGTAGTAGAGAGTCAAGGTTTAAACTGTGAGCTTTGGCCAGCTAAGACCTGCATGCAATCAACTGAATGCATAAGTGAAGTTAAGTAAAATTTTATCTGCACTTTTTTCAAATAATACACAATTTAAATTAATTTGTTTGTGTTGCATTGAGCAATATCTAGCTGGAAGTTGTGACTCTGTTTTTTCAGTTAAGGCTTGTTAAAAAACCTGCATAGCCAGTGATAAGTGGGGGTAGTTTACTTCATTGTTATTCAGTTTCTATCTTATACAAGTGGTACAGTGAATTATTTTCTGATTAAACTGTGAGTTTTGGCCAGCTAAGACCTGCATGCAATCAACTGAACGCATAAGTGAAGTTAAGTAAATTTTTATCTGCACTTTTTTCAAATAATACACAATTTAAATTAATTTGTTTGTGTTGCATTGAGCAATATCTAGCTGGAACTTGTGACTGTTTTTTCAGTAGGTCCCCACTCACCCTCCCTGTTTTTGTTTTGGTGTTAATCTTGGTAGCTTTGAAACTGCCCGCCCCTCTTGTAAATTTGCACTTGGATACTCCTCCTGTGCCCATCTCATTTGCTCACTCAAAAAAAAAAAAAATTCTATCTGCTTTTACTGTATTTGTGTTTCTTCCTACATTATTTTGCTTTTGCATTATCTTAAAAGTACTCAATTGTATTTATTACTGCTTGGTATAACTCATTCTAAGCCTATTAGTTGAAGCACTTGGGCTTCAGACCAGTTGTTTTACATTAAGAAGGTTTGTGGTCTGCACTGTAGTGGCAGAACAGGTAGCTTACATCCTTCTAAGTTGGGAACTGCTGATTGAGGGCTCAGTGTCTGTTATTCTAAAATTGTATTAATTCTGGTTTAAGCACTTGGGCTTCAGGCCAGTTATTTTACATTAAGAAGGTTTGTGGTCTGCACTCTTGTGGGAGGAGAAGCTGAACTCTGCCCTTCTGAGCTGGGAATTTCTGGTTAAAGGCTTATAGTGCCTGCATATTTGAACTGCTTCTTACTGAAATTGGAATACCTTGTTTGTTGTAGCATAGACTAGATCCAGGCCTACTGAATCTAGCTTTGTTCATATAACTTGAGCACTAATCCAGGCATTCTTTAAAGTATTCAATTGTATTTATTACTGCTTGGTAGTAACTTGATTAAAGTGTAGCTATCATTCTAAGTCTTTTGGATTAAGCACTTGGGCTTCAGACCAGTTGTTTTACATTAGGAAGGTCTGTGGCCTGCACTGTGGTGGCAGGACAGGTAGCTTACATCCTTCTAAGTTGGGAACTGCTGATTGAGGGCTCAGTGTCTGTTATTCTAAAAGTGTATTAGTTCTGGTTTAAGCACTTGGGCTTCAGGCCAGTTATTTTACATTAAGAAGGTTCGTGGTCTGCACTCTTGTGGGAGGAGAGGCTGGACTCTGCCCTTCTGAGCTGGGAATTTCTGGCTAAAGGCTTACAGTGCCTGCATATTTGAACTGTTTCTTATTGAAATTGGTACACCTTGTTTGCTGCAGCATAGACTAGATCCAGGCCTGCTGAATCTAGCTTTGTTTGTATGCTTGTTGTTTGTTTGCTTGTTATTTCCCTGAAACACTAATTCCACCTAAAACACAGCTTTTCAGTGCATCTGTAGATCCCTAGTGATATCTGCATTGCTTACTGTACTTATTTCCTTGTTTCACTTGAAAGAAGGTTACTGTTTGTCGTTTTTGCATTTAAGTTACCTGTAACACATTGCATTTAAGTTACCTGGCACTTGCTCACTAAAGCAATTATATAAGTCAGCACTAAAAAATTAAAAGAACTACACCCTCACAAATTCCCCTTGAGTACCTTGTTCCCCATTGGCCCTTTTTTTCAATTATAAAGGAATTCCCAATACTATTCTAGCATGTCCAAAGGTCAGTTGTCAATCTCCTCTCCGGTCCAGCTGGTGAATCTGGGAATCTTGAGGCAATGTTACAACTGCCTCATGTACACAGACAACCCTCTCCTCCTCCCAACAAATTCCAACGCATGTGAGAGATGCAACCATATAGCCAAACTGGAGGCTATGCTCTCTCAACTCATTAATGGCATAACCAGTCAGGAGGAGAAGGAAACCACACTCACTACAATTCCAGTCTCACATAGACCTACCACGACAGCAAACCAAACACATAAACACACAAAAACATACTCGGAGGCTCTAAATAAAAATCTGCCTAAGCAGCAGAGACCTCCAAAGCAGACACCCAAGCAACCGCTACCCCAAAACAAAACACATGCAACACATAGCTCACAAAGCCAGTGTGCCGAACAGTCACAGCCCTTAAGGCTAAACAACACACCTGATACATTTGTAATAGGTGACTCTATCATCAGGCACACTGATGTCCCACTCACTAGGCTGAACAAGGAGAAGGTCACGGTGAGCTGCCTGTTGGGTGCTAGGATCTGCCACATAACACAAGCACTCAGGTCACTCCAAGGCAAGTACAGATATGACTCAGACATTGTCCATGCTGGTGTGAATGACCTGAGACGAACCTCCCTGGACTACATGAAAAGAGACATAGAAGAGCTCTCTGAGCATGTAGCCCAGGCCGGTATGACCCTGACCTTGAGTAGCATCTTACCTTCACCAAGAATGATGCCACAATATGAAGATAAGATGATCAATTTCAACAATTGGCTTAAGTATTGGTGTCATTCAAAGGGGATCCAATGCCAGTCAGCCTGGGATGACATGCTCGACAAGCCACGATGCTTCGCTAGGGACGGCTTGCACCTGTCACCCCTGGGCTTTCGGATATTGGCAAAGGCTCTTGCCACCTCCATAGTGCCTTTTTAGGCAAGGCTCAAAAGACAAACCCACCTCCATAGGTATCACAAGGGATAAGAAACTAAGAGTAATGCTACTCAATGCCAGAAGTCTAAACCTCAAGATCCACGCACTCGAAACTCTCCTTAGCATGGAGAACATCGATATCTGTGCAGTAACAGAAACCTGGTTCAAGGGTCCTGAGAGCACCCCAGCACTACCAGGTTATACCTCATACCATGCTTTTCGGCCCCAAAACTTGGACCGATCCACAAAAGATGGGGGAGTATCAATATTCGTCAAAGATACCCACACCTCCAGGTTGGTGGCACAGCACGAAGCATCAGAGACTATCCATGTGCAACTAACAGTGAGTAAAACTGCCTTCCAGTTTATAGCCTGCTACAGACCACCCTCCCAAACCCAGGAACCCCACTCGGCCTTCCTGAGAACACTGGAAAATATGAAGGTCTCTCCAAACACCATTATATTGGGTGACTTCAACTACCCAAACATAGACTGGGAGTATTACTCTAGCTCCAGCACCCTAGCCCAAAGGTTCCTAGAATTTATAAACTCAAATGTTATGGAACAACTTGTTACCACTCCCACAAGAGGGGAAAACATACTGGACCTGATCATCACCAACATGGGGACTCTATGCTCCAGACCAGAAGTGTATCCCTCACTGGTAAGATCAGACCATAAACTAATCTCACTGGATATTCACATCCCGACCCCACCCCCTGCCCAGAAAACCACAGTGAAAAACTTCTCTAAAGGAAATTTTACACACCTCAAAACCGAGGTGAAATCCTTCAAAGCCCCCGGGCCTGTGGAAAATATGGCCCAGACCGCAGAATCCTTTATAAAAGCATTCTATGAACACCTTCAGGAATGCATGGATCATGCAATCCCAAATAAAACCAAGACCCAATCCTCCAAAGGCAGGCGTCCTGTCTGGTGGACCCCAGCCATAAACAAACTATACAATAGAAGGAGGAAGCTACTACATGATAGAGCAAAATCCCAAAAAGGGAAGGCATGTCTGATAAGTATTAGCAAAAAACTACGGGCACTCATAAAATCTCTAAGGCCAGCTTTGAGAGAAAAATTGCACAGGACACTAAGGATAATCACAAGGCTTTCTTTAGTTATGTTAGGAACCTGGGTGGGAATTCCCAGATATGCTCAGAATTAGTCCAAAATTACAAAATTAACACCAAACCCACAGACATTGCCAACATCCTAGCTGACAGGTTCAGCGCAAACCCCCCCCCTCCCCACCAAAAGGGAAAATATCTATCCCAGCAGAGTGCTGCCCCCCTGGCATCTCAGATGCTCAGGTAAGCGCCACCCTCTCCAAAGCAAAAAACACAGCATCAATGGGACCAGACGGTGTCTCGGGCTGCGTCCTACATGAACTCCAAGAAGAGCTAAACCCAAACATAAAACTACTGTTCAATCTCAGCCTTACTACAGGATATGTACCAAAAGAGTGGCGTACAGCAACAGTGGTCCCTCTCCACAAAGGCGGTGCCTCAACGGATCCTGGAAACTATCAAACCATAAGCCTGACTAGCTCGGTCTGCAAAGCTATGGAAAGGATCATCATGGACCTCATAAATAAAGATATTGGGGACCTACAGACACTGGATCCAACCCAGTTCGGCTTTGTTAAGGGCAGATCCTGCCTATTAAACCTGGTCAATTTCTTTGAAACAGTCACCAAGGCCATTGACGAGGGGAAGGTGGTCCACACAGCCTACCTGGACCTCGCAAAAGCCTTCGATACAATACCCCACTCTGGCATTATAGATAAGATCACCAGCTTAAATATAACCCCTATGTCACTAAATGGGTTGCAAACTGGCTCAAGGACAGAACCCACATGGTTAGAATTGCTGGAGCCATGTCAGACTCCAAACCAGTTACAAGTGGCATCCCACAAGGCTCAGTCCTGGGACCTCTCTTGTTCGGTATATATTTCTCGGAGGTACAGGCCAACATGGAAGGACTGTGGCTGACCAAGTTCACAGATGACTGCAAACTGGGTGCCATAATTCACTCTCCAGCCGACATAAGCATCCTCCAAAAGGGCCTCATAGAAACAGACAACTGGTGCAGAGCCATGGCCTCAAGCTAAACGCCAAAAGGTGTATAGTCATCCCCTTTGGCAAAAACAAAGTGCCCACAAATTACCACATAAGTGGTAATCCATTAATCTGAAGAACTAATTAGGGACCTGGGGACCCAAGTTGATAGCAATCTCTCATTTGACAACCATGTGGCCAAAGTGGTTAGAAAAACATTTTATATAGCCCATCTAATCATGAAGGGATTCACATCTAGATCAGGGGAGGTCATCGTGCCTCTTTACACATCCCTCATCAGGCCCATAATTGAGTACAATGCCCCTTTTGGGATGTACCTTACCAGACACCTGCAGCAACTGGAAAGACCCCAAAAGTACCTCTCCAAGAGGATCAAAAGGCTCAAACAGATGCCATATGCTGCCCGGTTAAAGAAACTCCAGCTCTACTCGGTGGCATACCACCTGCTCAGAGGCGATCTGTGCCTGACGTATAAAGCCATGTCCAACCTGGAATTAATGGACATGCTGCACCTCAGAAAATCCAAATCCCATCGAGCTACGTGCTCAAGAGACTTGAACCTCCGCACTGAAATAAATAGGACATGCTGGAGGGACAGATTCATAACCCAGAGGCTCCCTTCACTCTGGAATAAAATCCCAGTCCAGGTTAGGCAAAGTCCCTCATTGACTCTCTTCAAGAGGAATCTTGATGAGTGGATGGGAGATCGTAGGTTTACCCCGGGTATCACTTCTGTGTCACTGTTAGACAGAGGCACAGTATACTAACCTCAGAAAAGGGCATAGCAAAATTAATTTAAAATGAGTGGCGAAAGCCAAACACACTCTGGCTAGGCTTATAAATGCCCTAGGGCAGATAGCCTAGTATTTACCTATGAACCTATGAACCTATCTAGAATAAATGCCAGTGATGATAACTTTTTGAAGTAAATAGAAGATTTGGAGGGAAGATTTGTAGCATGGGGGATATAGGAAATCTAATGTACATAATTCATTGGATCGTATAGTTAAATGTAGGAAAAGATGAAGGTAGACTGTATTTTATATCTAATCCTTCTATGCTTAGAGGTAAACAGATTAATGATATTACATGTAGAGTACCAGTGACATTTTCTTAAAACTCTGAATGTATTGTTAATATTATCAGAAAACATTGGTCTATTATGACCACAAATTTAGAATTAAAGAAAATAGTGGTGGGGGTTTCTAATTTTGTATATAAGAAGAAGAAATTCTTGAAACAAATGTTATGTTACCCCAAGAATCTTACAGGAGCCAAATCTGTTAGTCATAAGAAGAAAGATAGTAGATCTGTTACGAGACCATGTTATAATTGTAATTATTATGAGTATATTGATAGTTCAGGAGAGCTTTTACATCCAGATCAGGATAGAATATATAATTTTAATATTACAGCTACTGTAATAGTGCACATATATTACATATAGTAGCGTTTATATCACGTTATCGAAAGATGAAAATAGCGAACGCTATTTCATCGGCTCCAAAACATCTAAACATGAAAATATCGAACATTCAGAACAGCAAATTTTTTCCCATGGAAAAAATTTGCTCCTCCGAAACACATACACACCACACAAGCACATCAAACAAGCAGCAACCACACACATACACTTAAATTCCTACATCTAACGCTACACTAAACTAAACATACACTACTATCTACCCACTTACCTTAACCCAAACCCTAAGGTCTATCACTATCACACATTCACCTAACCCGCGCCCTTACCCTAACTCACTTAAACCGCCCCTAACCCTAAAGTCTGTCACTATCGCATACACGCCTAACCGCGCCCTAACCCTAACTCAATTAACCCGCCCTTATGCATTCTTACAAACATACAAACAATCACACACTTACCTGAACCCAACCCGTAACTTTCCACCACAGTGCTAAGAATAGCGAAGCCACAGAAATATCCAACTGAATTCTTTCTCGAGGAAAGTGTTCGCTGTTTTGCAGCTTTGCTATTCGTAGCGTTCGCTGAATAGTGTTTGATATCAGAACATTCGAAGTTTTAATACTTCGATGTTCTGATATAGACCCCATATAGTATATTTAGCACATTGTATTATATGCAACAAATTTTATGTAGGTAAAATGGATAGGTTTTTAAAGGATCATATACGTAAACATTTATATAGTTTTATAAATAGCTCTATGAATAATGCTCTTTCCAAACATGACTGAAACCTCTGCTACACATAGATTTACATTTTTACTTATAGGTAAAGTAGAAGTTAGTTTGAGAGGGGGTGATGTACGTAATACTACTGAATGCTTAGAGAGCAAATGGATAATTAGGCTTACAGCTGATTCTGGCTCAGGTCTAAATGATAAAGTCGCAATTAAACCCATGTTAATAGCGCATCCACTTTTAAGATAAGGTAGTTTTTTATTTATTCATAAAGTATTTTTACATGTGCATTTAAGCTGTATGGATGTTTTTTTACATATATTTTTTATATGTTATTTTGTGGGGGGTTTTAGTCAGTTACATAGATTTATGTCTCTTTAAATGTAATTCTTAATTGAAGCATGTGACTTGTGTTTTATATATAAATGAGTTGATTAGTATTGATTTTACACATCTGAAGAAGCAGTTATTATTACTGCAAAAGCACTTATGGTTGGTTTTTACAATAAAAGCAGTTTGATTTCATGAACAGAGCCTGGTTTCACCTTGCCTTGCTATTTTTGGTTGGAATAGAGTATTTGTGGTGTTTGATGAGGCATTTATCCAGCATATAAAGGTCTTTTTGTTATTTTGTACAACATACAAGTACTATGTTTACCTTACTTCATATAAATACCGTATTTGCCCAGTTTTGCACGCCGGGTAGCCAGGGTATAACTATTCCCGGCTCCACAATGTCTCCTATTCAATTTTTCCCTTGGAACTAGACAAACTTTCAACTTAAGCACTGAAGCCATTCATTTCTCAGCCTAGCACTTGCTCAAAACTCAAAGCAAGCACTTATAAACCCTAGCACAAGACCCTCCTGTACTGCACAGAAGCACAAGGCTCTCTATTCGACCTTACCAGTCATTCAGTAAAACAGTTCACTGTACCTATCCAGGCATGTCCAAAGGGCAGTTTCAGGTGTACTCCCCATTCCAACTGGTGAATCTGGGCATTTTGAGGCAATGTTACAACTGCCTCATGTACACAGACAAGCCTCTCCTCCTTCCACCAAGCACTAATACATGCAAGAGATGCAATTATACAGCCAAACTGGAGGCTAAGCTATCTCAACCCAAGACTGGATCAGACAGTCAAGAGGAGAAGGGAAATACTAGCATCACACTACCAGTCTCACAAAGACCCATTAAACCAGCTCCAGCAAAAAACACACATAAATACATGAAAACATACTCGGAGGCTCTAAATAAAAATCTGCAAAAGCAACAGAGACCTCCAAAGCAAACATCCAAGCAGTTTCCACCCCCCAACACAAACCATGAAACACATACTTCACAAAACCAGTGTGCCATGCAATCACAGCCCTTAAGGCAAAATAACATACCCAACATACTAGTAATAGGTGACTCTAGAGTCAGGCACACTGACGTCCCACTCACTAGGATGAATAAGGAGAAAGTTACTGTTAGCTGCCTGTCAGGTGCCAGGATGCGCCACATAACACAAGCACTCAGGTCACTCCAGAATAAATACAAATATGACTCGGTCATTGTCCATGTTGGTGTGAATGACCTGAGCCATACCTCCCTGGACTACATGAAAAGAGACATGGAAGAGCTCTCTGATCACATAGCCCAGGCTGGTATGACTCTGACCCTGAGTAGCATCCTGCCCTCACTAAGAATGATACCATGGTATAAAGAAAAAATTCTCAATTTCAACAATTAGCTAAGTTTCTGGTGTCATTCAAAGGGGATCCAGTGTTTGTCCGCCTGGGATGACATGCTTGACAAGCCATGCTGCTTCGCTAGAGACGGCTTGCACATGTCACCCTTAGGCTTTTGAATACTGGTCAAGGCTCTTGCCACCCCCATAGTGCCTTTTTTTAGGCAAGGCTCAAAAGACAGACCCACCACCATAAATAGCACAAGTAACAAAAAACTGAGGGTAATGCTACTCAATGCCAGAAGTCTAAACCTCAAAATGCACACACTCAAGGCACTCCTCAGTATGGAGAAAAACGGTATATGTGCAGTAACAGAAACCTGGTTTAAGGCTCCAGAGAGCACCCCAGCACTACCAGGCTACAACTCATACCATACATTTCAGCCACAGAACCCGGACCGAAATACAAAAGGCAGGGGGCATATCCATATTCATCAAGGATACCCACACCACCAGGTTAGTGGCACAGCACAATGCTTCAGAGATCATCCACATGCAACTAACAATGGGCAAAACCGCTATTCAAATTGTAGCTTGCTACAGATCACCCACCATGTCCCAGGACACCGATTCCGCATTTCTGGAAACATTGGGAAACATGAAGGTACTACCAAGCACCCTGATATTGGGTGATTTCAATTACCCAAACATTAACTGGGAGAACTACTCAAGTACTAACTCCCTTGCCCAACATTTCCTAGAATTTATAAACTCAAACACCCTGGATCAATTGGTCAACACTCCCACAAGAGGTGACAACATTTTGGACCTGGTCATCACCAACATGGGCGACTGGTGTTCCACACCGGAGGTCAACCCCTTGCTGGTTAGATCTGACCATAAACAAATCACTTTGGATATCCACATTCTGCCCCCACCTCAGGATAAGGAAACCACTGTGAAAAACTTTTCAAAAGCAAACTTCATGTTACTTAAGACAGGGGGTGAAAAGTTTCAAAGCCCCCATGCTAAAAGATAATGCTGTCCAAACTGAAAAATCCTTTACTAATGCATTCTACGGGCACCTAAAAGAATGCATGAATCGTGCTATCCCAAGCAAAACCAAGTCTCATTCCTCCAAGAAAAGGAAACCAGTCTGGACTCCTGCCATAAACAAGCTATACAGTGGAAGGAGGAAACTGGTACAGAAAAGAGTAAAATCCCAAGAAGGGAAGAGATCCCTAATCAGTATCAGCAAGAAACTTCGATCCCTCATAAAATCATCTAAGGCGAGCTTCGAAAGAAAAATTGCCAAGGATTCCAAAGATAACTACAAGGCATTCTTTAGCTATGTCAAGAATCTAAGTGGCAATGTTCAGATCTGTTCAGAGTTAGCGCAGAATGGCACAAAATACACTGAACCGACCGATATCGCCAACATCCTGGCAGACAGGTTCAGTGCCAACTTCACCTCCCTCTCACCCACAAATGGGTCCATAACCATACCAGAAGAATGTAGAGCCCCTGAAATCACAGACACTCAGGTTAAAACATCCCCCTCCAAAGCCAAAAACACAGCATCAATGGGACCAGTCTGCATCCTACATAAGCTCAAAGATGAACTAACCCCTCACCTAAACACGCTGTTCAAACTCAGCCTCTCCACAGACTACATACCCATAGAGTGGCACACAGCAATGGTTATTCCACTCCACAAAGGTGGAGCCACAACAGACCCTGGGAACTATCACCTTATAAGCATGACTAGCTTGGTCTGCAAGGCTATGGAGTGCATCATCATGGAACTCATTAACAGAGACACTGGGAACCTCCAAACACTGGACCATACCCAGTTCAGCTTTGTTAAGGGCAGATCATGCCTCCTAAACCTGGTGGACTTCTTTGAGACAGTTACCAAGGCTATAGACGAGGGAAAGGTGGTACATGCAGCCTACCTAGACCTAGCAAAGGCCTTTGACACCATTCTCCATTCTGGTATTATAGACAAGCTCACCAGCCTGAACATAAACCCCTATGTCACAAGATGGGTTGCCAACTGGCTCACAGCAGAACTCACCTGGTGAGACTTGCAGGAGCTAGCTCCTACTCTAAACTGGTTACAAGTGGCATTCCCAAGGGCTCAGTCCTAGGACCCCCCCCCTGTTCGGCAAATACTTCTCATAGGTACAGGCAAGCACAGGAGGACTATGGCTGACCGAGTTTGCTGAAGACTGCAAACTAGGGGCTATAAATGACTCTCTAGCTGACACAGACATCCTCCAAAAGGGTCTCACTCAGAAGGATACCTGGTGTCAAAATCATGGCCTCAAGCTAAATGCCAAAAAGTTCATAGTCATCCCCTTTAGAAAAAAGAAAGTACCCACAAACTACCACATAGGTGGTAGTCCCCTAAATATGGAAGATGTAATAAGGGATCTGGGGACCTGAGTAGATAGTAATCTCTCCTTTGATAATCACATTGCCAAAGTGGTTAAAAAATCCTTCTATGTGGCCCACCTAATCACAAAAGGGTTTGCATCCAGCTCAAAAGAGGTCATTGTGCCCCTCTACTTATCACTCATCAGACCCATCATAGAGTACAACACCCCATTTGGGATGTACCTTACAAGACACCTGCAACAGAGGAAAGACCACAGAAGTACCTCACCAAGAGGATCACTGGCCTCAAACAGATGCCCTATGCAGCTCGACTGAAGAAACTCCAGCTGTACTTGGTTGCATACTGCCTACTCAGAGGTGATCTCTGCCTAATATACAAGGCCATGTCCAACCCAGAATTGATGGACATGCTCCACCTCGAGCCACATGCTCTGGGGATCTAAATCTCACCACAACAATAAAGAGGACGTGCTGGTGGAATAGATTCCTGTCCCAGAGACTTCCCATGCTTTGGAACAAGATTCCAATCTACATTAGGCAGAGCTCCTCGCTAACACTCTTCAAGAGAAACCTTGACGAGTGGATGGGAAACAGAAATATTACCCTGGGGATCACTTCAGTGGCTGTGCTGGACAGAGGCACAGGGAACTAATCTAAGGGGGTGGTGAAAGCCAACACATTCTGGCTAGGCTTATAAATGCCTTCGAGCAGATAGCCTAGTACCTACCTATGAATCTATGAACCTATATGCATGATTAGGTATTAGTGCATTATACAGATTGCTTGCCAAACTGATGAAAGGTAGACCTCCACTGATTTGAATATCTGCCTGCATAACTGATATCCTTCAGTGCAGTGCATTTTCAAGTGAAGCCACAGAAAAAAAATTCAAGAGAATGTTATAACAGTGTGAAATATTGAAAAAAGAACATTGCTAAAAAGCATACAAAGGTCAGGAGATTAATATTGTCCCTCTGGTGTATTGATACTATGCACATCATTGCCAAACTGCTACATATATGTACTGTGTTTAGCTTTATTTCACACATGCATTATAAATGATTTTTGCATGGTACAAGTTGTATGTCAGATTACTACAAAATAAAACCTCCACAGACTTGAACCTCTGCCTGCTTAACTGATATTCTCTAGGCCAGTACAATATCAAGTGAAGTCAATGAAGACACTAAAATGAAGGGGGTCAGGAAAACATGTTTCAAGTAAATGTTAGAACAGTGTTGAAGATTGAAAAATGAACATTTATAAACAGCATACAAAGATCAGGAATCAAAAGTCTCCTCCCCGAGTGTACTGACAATGAATGCTTCACTGCCAAACTCTTACATATATGCACTATAGATCCATAGGTACTTATTAGGCTATCAATCTGTGAGGATCATTTGAAGCCTAACCATGCATTCCCAAAATGTTTATAGCCCTTGTATTATAAGTATGAGTAACCCAGAGTATTTTAAGAATGAATAGCCATTATCCAAGAAATTTGCATCTTACCCTATCCATAAGTTACAAAATTGCTAAGCCATCTATACATCCAGATTATGCTTCACTAGACTAAGAGACATAAAATGATTTATGTGGAGAAAAATATTCCAGAGAAATGGTATTCTCAATGATATACAGCTATCCCTCCAACATGTTCTATTTATATTGCAGAAGAAATTAAGATCACTTGAACAGGTGTTTGTGTACCACTGTACTTCTATAATGATAGGGTCAGTTGAGGTTCTGAAAGCAAGGTAGATATCACCCCTCAGTAGCCTGCAAAATAGAGAAGAGGGTCAGAGGTCTGTGACAGTCAGTGTAGCTTTTATTACTTATTTTCTTGGTGAAAGAGCATTGTGGTCATTCAAGTTATGCAGGTGTTTGGACCACTACGTACCAATCTGGGAGTTATTCTCAACAATCATCATAACAAGCCCAAAATACAGTGGAATGATAACACCCCAAGACCTGGATGGATACCCTTATTAAAAAAGTGCTTAATAAAGAGGACTTTCTTACAATAGTGAATACTTGGCAATAGAGGGACAGTTCACTGTCTACATAGATTCTCATGCATGCACTAACTAGTGTATCAGTGTTCAGGCAGGTGAGTTGTCAAAGTGATAATTAAAGGAGTTATCATGCTTTCTGATGGACACTATTATATGCATTTTTTTATTTAGTTTTAGGCCACTGTTTGACAGCAGCTATTTGTTTGGTAAAGCCTCTTGAAGGTTCATGGTGTCTTCTGAAGAGCCTATGATGGCACCAAGTTTACAGTCATCTGCATACTTGGTCATTCATAAACCTATAACATTAATAACATTAATTTGACCTCTTAGTAGTAAATGCCAAAGTAGATTGGCTCAAGAACTGAACCATGGGGTACACTGCTATTGACAGGTCTTTTGGAGTAGATTAAGCTGATCACCCTAATTTCTTGGTTTCTGTTAGTGATTCAGTTTGCTATCCAATGAGTCATAAAGAGACTTACATTTAGCTGGGCAGGTTTATCAACAATATTCAAGTGTAGGATGGTGCTGAATGCTGTTGTGAGGTCTAAATATGCAATGTGTACCAATTTTACTCATCCACTGCTTCATAAACCTTTTCAAAGAAGTCAACAAGGTTAAGCAGGTAGGACCTGGCCTTGACAAAACTGAACGGACTAGGGTCAAGAGTTGGTAGGTTGTCTTTATTCTTATTTTTAATTCCATAATGATCTTTTCCATAGCTTTATGGATGGGGCCAGTCAGATGTATGGGTCTATAATTACCTGTGTCCATTGATGTCCCACCTTTGTGCAGTGGGATCACTGTTGCTATCCTCAATTTGTCTTGCACAAAGCCTCTTTGGAGGCTGATATTGAATAGCCTCTGTATGGGGTTTGAGACGGCCTGTCTCAGGATGGCTTGTAAGCATTCTGGTATGTAGAAGCATTGTTCCTGGCCTTGAAGAGTATTTGAGGACTTCTTTTTGTGCGATGGGGGGAGTGTGGATGGAGGTATGTGATCTGAGAAAGAGGGGAAGAGGAAGTTAAGTTAGAACTAAATCTGTCCACTAGTGGTTTCCCAGTGTCCTCTCAGTCCAAGTATGAGATACTATTTACTGTTAGCTCTGTGCAGTACTCAGCATGGTTTATGGGGGGTCTTACATACTTAAAGAAGGCTTTGTGGTTGTTTTTACCCTGGGTGCTACTTTTACCTCATGTCTAGCTTTGGTTGAGTTCCTTGTTAAATTTAGCAAGAGCATTTTTTGGTAATTAGAGAGGAACATTTAATTTTATGTGCAATGAGATTTTTTTTCTTTTACTCTAGACCCTGGTTATATTTAGGTTTCACCATATGGAGTTTATTTTTAAATTTGTCATCACATTTACTTTTGGGAGGATGAGCATATGCATCTATCCAGAAATGTATACATGCATGGAATTTGGCAGTAGACGATTCTGCACACACACACACGGGCTCATTAGGTAGGAAGAGGATGTTGAATTTATCCAGGTCATCACTAATTTTTAGTAGATTAGATTTAGGATAATCTCTCAATACCAATTTATTGGAGGAGGCTTCTGACCTCAGTCCCATGATGAATATGACAGAGATATGATCCTATTTGACTAGGAAGAAGTTACTATTTGTAGAAAAATGTCTATATGCCAAATTTGTGATAACCAAGTCAAGGATATTGTCACCCTTAGTTGGAGTGCAGATGAACTAGCCCAGTAAGTTTGCATTTATGAAGCCCAGAAATCTCTGGGCATACATTTTCAGAGAAATATAAGTTTCCCAGTTGACGAAGGTAGCGTTTGAATCAATTCATAGGGAATCCATACTAGTCATGTAGAAAGTATGGGTCACAGTAGTCATAGAGGTGGTCCTATAGTTAGCTAGGATATGATAAAGAGTTTTGTTGATGGTAAGTTGGATGGAAGATTTTCAGGTCATTATCCTGTCTAATGAGTCCTGAAGGTGAACCTTTGCTTTACAAAAATAGGGACACTGCCACCTTAAGTGTCTTCATCTAATGCAGTGGACCAGATGTGTGGTAGGCATTAAAACCTTGCACTGATGGAGTGGTCTCAATGGTCTTGAACTAGGGCTCTGTGACTCTATTTAGCCTTATTTCATATATGCATTGTAAGTGATTAGTGCATGAGTGTATTGTTTGTCAAACTGCTGCAAGACTCAACTTCATGAATTTGAATCCCTGTCTGCCTATCTGATATCCTCTAAACCAGTGCATTATCAAATGAAGTCATGGAAAAACTTATAGTGAAGGGAATAAGAAAGGAAATGTTGAGGGAATGTTAGTACAGTGCAGAAGACTGAAAAATAAACATTAGTAAACAACATACAACAATCAGGGGATCAAATCCCTTCTACTAGTGTACTGACAATGTACACAGCACTGTGTGACTACAGTGAGCCATGGAAGCTGTTAAATTGAAACTATTAACTTCACCTTATTTTATTATTGGTTGATGTCATGCATTGACAGCCAGCTCATTTGTGCGATGGATACCAAGGCTGTAGCATGTTCAATGGATTTTTCTCTATGTTTGCCATAGGACGAGAATTGTCATTTCTCTGTGCATACATATGCTCAGCAAAATTGCTCTCTGCTAACTGTCACTCAATGTATGACCACAGACAGATTGCTTTTGTTTTCTAAGCCATTTTTTGGCATGTGTGGGGTTTGTTAGTGTGTGTTTGATAAGATTAAGGGTTGTGAAGGGCATCAGACAGAGGCAAAAAAGGGCAATAAGTAGACAGGATGACAGAAGTGAGGAGATAAGGCTAGAGCAGGATGGATGTGAGAAAATAAAATAGACAAGCCTCAACGGATTTAAACCTATGCCTTTTATATTAATAAAAAACATCAGCACATTAGCAAGGGCAGCCACTAAAGCTGGATAACTATAAGGAGTAATTACAAAGACACATGTTTTTTGATATGAGGCCCTTCTGCAGAGTGGATATAGGACAGTGTACAACAGTATACATACCTCATGGGAGTCAAACATACCACCCAGTACATTAACACAATAAAAATCATTTCATGAGTATAGTGAGCCATCAGAATAGACAGAATAAAGCCATTCATTTAACTGTACTGTGTATATGTGTGTATTGTGTTTATTTCTGAAGCAGGTGGGAGGTTGGGAATGGGAATATAGAAACAAGCTTAAAAGGGGAAGCACAGAGAGGGTAGCACACAATCTGATCTATGAATGAATGAACTGGATTGAAGTGGGTTGAAAGCATATCTCACAACTTTTACCTCAGCAATGCAAGACATATCCTTACTTAACATTTTGTTAGTGCCAAATTCCATGACAGAATGTACACACTGATATTAATGTTTAATTTCAGTGAAAGGAACACAAGCTTATCAAGATAAGATGATTACACATGCATGATTTTGAAATCATCTCTGCATCACTGACATTCTCCACAGCTGAGCATTACCCCAGCATGCTGCAGAATCATACACAGGAAAGGTGTTGATAAAGAGAACATCATGGTAATGGAGCTCAGAATAGTAATATAAGAGAAATACAGCAGAATATATTTTAAACCATGTCTGTGTGATTCATATCTTCTGAAACAGAGCATTAGCCAGGTATGCCACTGAAGCACTCAAAGAAAAGATGTAAAAAAACACACACATGGGGGGGTGGCATATAGGGGTCTATATCACATCAGCAAACGCTATAAATAGCGAACACGGATATATTGAACTTCAAAGTCCAAAAGCTGAAAACATTGAAGGAATGGATCAGCAAATTTTTTCCCAGGGAAAAAATTTGCTAGGCCGTTCTCCGGGCTTTGCTGTTTTCTCCACTGTGGTGTGATCTCGGAGTTGGTATATTTAAGTTAGGGGGTGTGGGGGCAAAGCCCCCCATTTAATTTTGACTGTATACTCTTTCATTTTTCAGCTTTCGGACTTTCAAGTTCGATATATCATCATTCGCTATTTTTAGCATTTGCTGATGTGATATACACCTGGCATATAGTTGTATGATGAAAACACAATAGTGTAAAACAACATCCCACAATTAGGGGATTAGAACCCAGCATCAAGTGCACTGAAAATGCATTGAGTTCCAGAGGCCTTCACATGAAAAGTATTAGCTTTAATATTTCAGTATTGCTTGCTAATGCTTATGCATACTTTGCTTCATGAATGATGGAAACACTTTAGTGTAATTGCAATCTTTCTCTTAATTTTTGCCATATGATTGGAACTGTCATTATCCTGTGGCTATAGATGACCAACAGCATTTCTCTGTGCTAACTATCATGCAACAAATTATTACAGAAAGATGATTCCAATATATAAGAATATACAAGCTCTTTTTTGGACAAGTGTGTTTATCTGTTTTTGGACCAGACCAAAGGCTGGTGATGGGAGTCTAGGACAAAGATGAAAAGGGAATTCAAGAACAGGATAGAGAACAAGGCAAGCAACTAAGGAATGATCAGAATAGAGATATGATAGGGGCATACCTACCGACTTCTTAGTGCACTAATCCTGATGAATTACAACAATATTTTTAATTATTTATTGACTAAAATCTTCAATGATTTGTCAGATCGATAAACTTTTTATGATGAAATATCGGCACCAATTGTGTACATTAACTAAAGGTCTGTGAAGTTGCAAGGAATGGGTGGGAATATTTTATTTTTTCATTTATTCATTTTGTGGGACAGGATCACTTTTTATTTATTTATTTCAGAATGAAAGTCAGGTAAGGAAGTCAGGGAAGAAAGAGTTGAATAAGAGGGAAGTTTACAAGGAAAGGCAAACATGACTGATAAGATGTGGGGATAATATAATGAGGAAGGGTGAACACAATGGTGAAGGAAACATCAAACAATCTTAAGACAAGACCATAGTAAAGGAAAGATTTTCTAACATACAGGTATGGTTATACATACAAAAGGTAAGGGGAACACTGAGTTTAGGGATAGGATTGGGTGTTCAACAGCTTCAACACACTGGGAGATTATCTCATCCAGGGAGCTATCCCCACTGGATTCTGCCTCAGAAGATGTGGTCATGACTGGGCAGGGGCATAAATCAACAAGTAGCTGGATCATGGTCCCCAAACAGTCAGTGGGAGCATTGAACCTCCTGTCTATTACTTCCTCCATAAGGTCTTCTGGCTCCTGAGAGGTGACATAAGTGCACCTCCACTTGCTTGCTACTGAGGAGGGGGGAAGGGTACCAGTGTACAAGCTTCTGGTATAGGACTATTTGACACAGGTGGCACAGATAGGGCAAAAGGTGTGGAGGCAACTTTGGCAGGCTGAGATGTAGATGTGCTCGGTGCGCCTTGTGATGGTGGAGGTGGCACTGCTGCTGCCACATGTAGGGGATGACAGGCCTTGCCTGTGTGGTTGGCCCAGGTCACTGTGCTGTAATAGAAATGGAGAGACAGAAAAAAAAAACAAATAAAAGAGAAAGGATAGAAACAAAGAGGGTGAGGGAAGAACCATACAAAAACAATGTAATCACATTCTTAACAATTTTGAAACTCATAAGTACAAGGAAGGAAAATGCAGTTTTAATAGCAGAACCTTAACAGTAATATCTTCAAAATGATTGCTTGTGTAATTATATTTTGGGCTGTGGAGGCCTATGCCAAAAGTCATCATCACATGCACTCTGACATAAGAGTATGAGAACTGCAAGAGTGATTTATCAGGACAGCATATCTAAGCTTGTGTCCAGTGATGCTGTATTAGTTTTGATAATTATATGCCTCTACATGTATATGAGACACATGCTGATCACACAATATAGGGGTCAAACACAGAATATACATATTGGACAGTGACGTACAGTGAGTAAGATACTATGCATCTTGTAGTAGATCAATTATATTACTGGGGTCTCATGTAATAAGCTTACATCATGGTAACAGCACATTTTTGGGGCATGGGTATGAACCCACAGCCATACTAAAATTCTCAGTGTACATATACTGAACTTGATGAGCCACTATATGTGTATGTATGTATGTGTGTGTGTGTGTGTGTGGGGGGGGGTGGGGTGGCATGCAGACACAAAAGTCTACTGTTGCTCTGTCATACTAATTCCAATAAGGTATGGCAGTACTGAATGATGTTGGTCTGCTGTATAAATGCTATTTAAGCAATAACTGATGATGTGATGTGGTATATTGAAGATTTGCCCATGGTTGGTGTGGTTTAATCACAAGGGCAAAGCCAACCGTGGGTAAATCTTCATTATACCACAACCACAGAGTCAGTTATTGCTATTATACAATGACATCATTTAAGAAAAAAAATACTTACTTTTCTTAAATAATGTCTTTGTATAATGGCACATTACTGTTCTTCCACCTGTGGTGGTAAACTGCTTCCTTGTGTTGATGTACTGCGCATGCGTATGGGACTTGCATTCCAATGCATACCCAGTACATCAATACTTTGAAACGGAAGCAATGGAGAAAGGAAAGTCTCTGTTGCTCTGTTTTTTTTAATTAAAAAAAAAAGTTTTGGACACCTTATATCAATGAAAAAAAGTTTGGGCGACCGGACCGTTTTCCATTGGTATATTGTGGGACTTACAATGGGCACGCTGGCCAATCAGTATGCACATTTTGGAATATTAATGGAGGATCACTGTATAATTAATATTATTTAACATTATTATTAATTGCTATAACTGTCACTATGCAAACAGACACATCTTTTAAAACAGGAGGTTTACCTATCTCTGCACATTCTTACTTGCTCTAGTCTGTCCCTATGCATTTCCCTGTTTCTTTCAAAGTCTGCAGATGCTGGAGATAAAGATTCAAAGATTTTCAAAGATTCAAAGAAAAGTTATTGTCATTTAGGAAAACAAGTGCTACCTAAATGAAATTTTGTGTCAGCTCTTTTACAGGAGAAACAAACACAAAAAGACAGGCATGAAAGCTATTAGAGAATAAACAACTATAGTACAAAACTAAATATCTAAGGAGCTGTTGCACATGCTTGCACACTATGTATTACATTGGACAACACTGACTACTAGGTAATTAACACATAAAAAACTGCCCTATACATAGAGGTGAGATTGGGTGATATTGCACGTAAGGAAATGACTGGAATTGCACTGAAATGAGAATATATTAATTTTAGTATGTAATAAATAAACAGAATTACTGTATTAAAAAAAAGAAAAAAAATGAGAGAGTAACAATCTATTATAGTTTTGATACATCAAGATTTATGTCTGCATTAATGAGTCTTATTGCAGATGGAAGGAGAGTAAGGATAACATGAACTGCGGAGTTAAATGATCATTGATTTACAATACCGAAGTCCTCATGCCTTAATTTCATCTTCTCACTGATCACAGAGTTTAGGCTTGCAGACCCTCAATTCACTGTAGCAGTAATGGTACTGTTCCCCCATGAGTGGTATGCCAGTAGCATGTTTGACAGTCTTGATCAAACTATTCTAAGCATCAGTCTACACTGTGAATCAATATAGCTCTTCGAAGGATCCTGTGACTTAATGCTTGTGGTGGATGCCCAGAAAAGTCTTGGACTCCTCAGCACCGCTGTGTTCTAAAAGGACCACTGCACTCACATTCTCCAGTCATAATAGTCTCACCATCAAAGATCCCATGAAAAATGTCAGGGAACTAGTGCCCAAACAACTTCTTGCATGTTTCAGCTTCCATGCACTGACATCCACCAGTCAGCATCTCATTTGCATGACAGATGGCAAAATAATAAAATACAGTCACTGTATTTCTATAGTTTCAATGACACTTTAAGGTGTGAAATGTGGCAGTTATCCACCCTTCTGTTTGCTACTGAGAATAACTGCTCAACAGCAACTCCATCTTCAAATAGTTAATTATGGGTGATAGTTCTCTGCAACCTGACATAACTGGCTCCTCGTGCATTCACAGAGCTCACTGCAGATTTGTTTGTTTGTTTGTGTCTTTCAGCTTTTCCCAGTTAGAGGTCGCCACAGCGGAACTCCAGTCTGCTAATGATTGGCAGTAGAGTTATACGTGCTGGCTTGCCGGGCCTAACACACAACCTTCAATGAAGGAATGCCTGTTCACGCTTGTCGCCACACAGAAGACGCTCTAACTGAGAATCGAACAGGCAACGTCTAACTCACAGAGCTCACTGCAGGTGCTCAGCTCAAAACAGTGTTTCTGAACAGGAACAGTTTGGGTGATGATCAAACCTGATAAACAATCAGATGGGACCTACTTATTATACTCATTGTTTTTAGAGGGGGTAATCTCTACAATAATAGTAAGAAGGAATCTACAGATTCTCATTGTGCTATGGAAGATAAACTTATGCTCAAATCCAGAGTCTTCTTACCTCAAAGGGTTGTTGCTACATAAGATTGTTTGCTCATATAAGGTATATGGTACTTTTTCAGCTACTTCTTTGTGGAAGGGTCGATTTTTGGGTGCTATTTACTGTAAGGCATAGAAGTGCTGTTAGTTTTTCAATGTATTTTCATGTATTGACCACAGCTCTCTAAAAGGGTAGATTGTAAGGGTACCAGCCATGGTAGCATGCAGGCAGATTACAGCAGGTTGTAGCAATGTAAGAGTACCATACACCAGTCTAATGTAGTGAACTGTAAACATATTTGATCTCAAAAATTGTGGCTAATGAGAACATTATTGTTAAGTTGTATGCTTATTATCTTACAATCATGTCCTGCTATTTTGGGGGTTGGTGGAATTAGCTTAGGATACATTAATGGCTGACATTGCACAGGCAGCTATGAGCCCATCTTGCAGGTACAAGTTTACAATAGAAGCATTACCCCCTAACATTGTTCACTATCTTACACTGTCTAAACACAAACATTTGGCCATGTACATATCTAAGACACAGACAACATTGATGCAAAATGTTTCTGAATTAATCTGTCATGTTTTTTGCCTCATTGTTATATGCATCACATAATCATGTGGTCAGCATATAACACAGTTGTCCATGTTATTTGGCTGGCCACTTTTCTGCAGCTGAGTTTTTTGAACTGCACACACCCTGCCCTTTCCCACTCACCATACAATTTTACTTAATGTGATGTGGCAAAGCTTTATGAATAAATCTTGTACCGATGTTGGAACTGAGGGCACCCAATTTGCAAAAGTATGCCAGATGTCATAACTAAATGAAGAGCACCACATTTATTTCACATATATATTCTTATTAATAACATAGAAAATTACTCTCATACTGAAATCAGGAATAAATATGGCAAGTCACTTACACAGAAAAGTTCATTATAATTAAACAAGTGTATCTCCCCGAAGTACAATATTTTTTCTTAGTCAGTTCAATGTAAAATACAAAGATTCAGCATTAACAAAAATTCCTTTAGAATACATTTCGTGTGCACTTACGAAGAAGGGAAATACATTTCTTATGTGCCACTTTTTTGCCACTGTCATCCCTGAAATGACTCAAGTAGAATCAAGTTCTTACATTTCCCCTGAAATAAAGGAAAATAATTACATACTATTTTGATCCAGTTTGCTGGATTCCATCAACCTGCATTTCCCCACACTCACTCCCCCTAAAAATAGGTAGCCATCAGAAGAATAATGTTACATTTGCACTGTAAAAGTCAGTGTTGAAGTTGTATACTCAGTAATGAGAATGCAGCACAAAGTAGTAGGTCTGTGTAATTAAAAGAAAAAAAAAACATTTCAATAGTGTTTCTACACTAGAACAGTTAATTCCAAGTACCCCAGCGAAGCAAGAATGAAATATATTTCACTGCACATATCAAGATGAAATTAATAACCATCAACCAGCTGATCTTGAAGGATGAATTTTGCCACACTTTATGAACTTTGAACAATCATACAGGGCATGCCAATCTGCGCTAATATCATCCCTCACCTGAGTGCATGTATGCACTCATAATGAAATCCATTTCATGTGAGGCTTGTACTTTTCCACTGTATGTTTTGGCTTAATTATTGCTCATGTATTGCAGCATAATCTCTTGGAGTATAAAAGAAACCAGAAATAATTCTATGTACTTTGACACCAATGTAAGAAAGCAAAAAAAATAATTTCAGATTAACATAGCCATTCCATCTCTCCCCATTTCCACTGTTCACTCTGGCAAACAGTCTATGTCCTTCATAGACCAGCACTCTATTTCTTCCTAGATCCCAAAAAAGTAGATTTTATTATATGTCAGAAATATGTCAGTTATCTTACTCTATTGTTGGTAAGATCAGATCATAAACTAATCACAATGGACATCCATATCCCGACCCCACCCCCAGCAAAGGAAATCAGTGTGAAAAATTTCTCAAAAGCAAACTTCACACTTCTCAAGACTGAGGTGGAAAATTTCAAAGCCCCCGAGCATACTACCCAAATCACAAAATCCTATACAATTGCACTCTATGAGCACCTTCAGGAATGCATGGATCATGCCATCCCAAGTAAAACCAAGACTCATTCCTATAAAAACAGGAGACCAGTCTGGTGGACCCCTACCATAAATAAGCTATACAACAGAAGGAGGAAACTATTGCATGTAAGGGCAAAATCCCAAAAAGGGAGGTCATCCCTGATCAGTACTAGTAAAAAACTTCGATCCCCTCATAAAATCATCAAAGGCTAGCTTTGAAAGAAAAATCGCCAAAGACTCTAAAGGCAATCACAAGGTGTTTTTAGCTACGTCAAGAATCTGGGTGGCAACTCTCAGATATGCTCTGAGCTGGTGCAAAATGGCACAAAATACACTGAACCCACTGACATAGCCAACATCCTTCCCCACCAAAAGAGCCAATGTCTATCCCAGATTAATGCAATCCACTGGACATCACAGACACACAGGTGAAAGCAGCTCTCTCCAAAGTAAAAAATACAGCATCAATGGGGCCGGATGGTATCCCGGGCTGTGTCTTACATGAGCTCCAAAATGAACTAAACCCTCACATAAATTCACTTTTCCAACTCAGCCTTACCTCAGGTTATGTACCCAAAGAATGGTGTACAGCAACAGTGATCCCGCTCCACAAAGGTGGTGCCACAATGGATTCAGGGAACTATCGCCCTATAAGCCTAACTAGCCTGGTCTGCAAGGCTATGGAGCGCATCATCATGGATCTCATAAACAAAGACATTGGAAACCTCCAAACACTGGACCCTACCCAATTCGGCTTTGTTAAAGGCAGATCTTGTCTCTTAAATCTATTTGACTTCTTCGAAATAGTAACCAAAGCCATAGATGAGAGAAAGGTAGTCCACACAGCCTACCTGGACCTCGCAAAGGCCTTCAACACAATACCCCACTCTGGCATCATAAACAAGCTTACCAGCTTAAATATTAAGGTAACATAGACAAGACTGGTTGCAAACTGGCTCAGGGATAGAACTCACATGGTCAGAGTCATGGGTGCCATGTCCGACTCTAAACCAGTTACAAGTGGCGTCCCACAGGGCTCAGTCCTGGGACCCCTCTTGTTCGGTATATACTTCTCTGAGGTACAGGAAAACACGGGAGGACTATGGCTTACCAAGTTCGCAGATGATTGCAAACTGGGAGCCATAATCAACTCACCGGCTGACATAATCATTCTCCAGAAGGGCCTTACGGAGACGGATACCTGGTGTCAGAACCATGGCCTCAAGCTAAATGCCAAAAAGTGCATAGTCATCCCCTCTGGGAAAAACAAAGTGCCCACAAACTACCACATAGGAGGTAATCCACTAAATACGGAAGAAGTAATTAGAGATCTGGGGACCCAAGTAGATAGCAACCTCACCTTTGACAATCACATTGCCAAAGTGGTTAGAAAAACCTTCTATATAGCTCACCTAATCACAAAAGGATTCACATCTAGATCAAGAGAGGTTATTGTGCCCCTCTGCTCATCATTCATCAGGCCCATAATTGAGTACAATGCCCCATTTGGGATGTACCTTACCCGACACCTGCAACAGCTGAAGAGACCTCAAAAATACCTCACCAAGAGGATCGTGGGCCTCAAACAGATGCCCTATGCAGCTTGACTAAAGAAATTCCAGCTCTACTGAGTTGCCTACCACCTACTCAGAGGCGATCTCTGCCTGACATACAAAGCCATGTCTAACCCAGAATTGTTGGACATGCTCCACCTCAAGAAAACCAAATCCATCAGAGCTACATGCTCCAGGGATCTAAACCTTAGCACAACAATAAACAGGACATGCTGGAGGGATAGATTCATATCCCATTGGCTTCCCTCGCTCTGGAATAGAATCCCAGTCCATGTTAGGCAGAGCTCCTCGCTGACCCTCTTCAAGAGAAATCTTGATGAGTGGATAGGAAATCATAAATTTACTCCCAGGATCACTTCTATGGCCCTGCTGGACAGAAGCTCAGGAATCTAGACTATAAGAGAGGCGAAAGCCAACACATTCTGGCTAGGCTTATAAATGCCCTGGGGCAAATAGCCTAGTACCTACCTATAAACCTATGAACCTATGAGACACAACACTTTTATTTGATTTTTTTATACTCTACATCACTGTCTGTGTTGGGGGGAGGGGCCTTCATATTAGCTTGACTCAGCCACTTTCCACACTAGATCTTAAATACGATCATATTGTGTGTGTGTGTGTGTGTGTGTGTGTGTGTGTGTGTGTGTGTGTGTGTGTGAAGAAATACAAATAGCTTCAACTGTTTTCTTTACTTTTATTTTACTCCATTTTATAAGGCTTGTGGAAGAATACCTTTACTTTGGTTTTCCTCCTCTGAGCGATGTCTTTTCTTGGAGCCTATGATTATTGGAGTGCACATATGCTGTAAGCAAAAGATGAGAATCTGAAGTAGGAAATAAAGACTAAGAGTTACTTGAAATGTGCACCTTAGTAGGAACAGAAGAATACTGGAAAAGGTAGATGTGTAACAATTTATGAAACCTTAATACAAAGAAAAGCAATTTATGTTAAATATGATTAGTGTGAAGATTAGTGTAACAATTACAGACTGAGGAAGAGTATGGGATAGATATTACATGCAAAAATGAACCTATACAGCGGATATAAAAAATGTACATACCCCTGTTAAAATGCCAGGTTTTTGTGATATATAAAAAATGAGACCACAATAAATCATTTCAAAACGTTTCCCACTTTTAATGTGACCTATAACCTGTACAATAAAAGTGAAAAAAAAACAAAACAAATCTTTTAGGGAAAAAATATAAAAAAAAATGTGTACAATAAGCTGGTTGCATAAGTGTGCATACCCTTAAACTAGTACTTTTTGATTTAATTACAACATTCAGTCTTCTTCGATAGGAGTCTATCAGCATGGCACATCTTGTCTTGGCAATATTTGCCCACTCTTCCTTGTAAAAATGCTCCAAATCTGTCAGATTGCGAGGGCATCTCTTCTTCAAGTCACCCCACAGCTTTTCTATTGGATTTATGTCTGGGCTCTGGCTGGGCCATTCTAAAACTTTAATTTTCTTCTGGTGAAGCTATTCTTTTGTTGATTTGGATGTATGCTTGGGGTCATTGTCATGTTGAAAGGTGAAATTCCTCTTCATCTTCAGCTTTCTAGCAGACACCTGAAGGATTTGGGCCAAAAGTGACTGGTATTTGGAACTGTTCATAATTCCCTCCACCTTGAGTAAAGCCTCAGTTCCAGCTGAAGAAAAGCAGCCCCAAAGCATGATACTGCCACCACCATGGTTCACCATGGGGATGGTGTTTTTTTGGTGATGCAAAGTGTTGCTTTTGTGCCAAATGTACTTTTTGGAATTGTGGCCAGAAAGTTCAACCATGGTTACATCATGAGACAACCATTCCCACATGCTTTTGGGAGACTTGATGTATTGTTTTGCAAAATTTAGCTGGGCCTGGATATTTTTCTGTGTAAGAAAAGGCTTCCATTTTGCAACCCTACCCTACAGCACAGACATATGGAGAATATGGGAGATTATTGTCACATGTAGAGCACAACCAGTACTTGCCAGAAATTCCTGAAGCTCCTTCAGTGTTCCTGTAGGTCTCTTGGCAGCCTCGCTAACCAGTTTTTGTCTTTTCTTTTCATCAATTTTGGAGGGAAATCTAGTTCTTTGTAATGTCACTGTTGCCCCATATTTTCTCCACTTTTTGTTGACTGTCTTCACTGTGTTCCATGGCATATCCAATACTGTGCAATTTTTTTTGTACCCTTCTCCTGACTGATACCTTTCAACAATGAGATCCCTTTGATGCTTTGTAAACTCTCTGCGAACCATGGCTTTTGCTGTAGCAGGCAACTGAGTAAATGTCAGGAAATTCCTACTAGGATAGCTAAACTTTATTTTGGGTTAATCAGAGTTTCTTTAATTGATGACAGGTGTGTACCCAAGAAGACTGAATGCTGTAATTAAATCAAAATCTGCTTCAAGAAAGTATTAGTTTAAGGGTGTGCACACTTATGCAACCAGCTTATTTCATTTATTTTTTATATTTTCCCTTAACAGGTTTGTTTGTTTTTCAATTGAATTGTACAGGTTATAGGTCACATTAAAAGTGAGAAAAGTTTTGAAATTATTTATTGTGGTGTCATTTTTTATATCACAAAAACCTGACATTTTCACAGGGGTGTGTACACTTTTTATATCTACTGTATTTGGCATTAACTGACAAAACTATCACATATGTGTTTTCTAACCTTAATAAGAATGTTTAAGGAGTAGGAGTGTAAAATATTGCTGATGTGGTTCTCATATAGCAAAGAATGTATACCAGTCATTTGATTGCATTAATACAGATTATATTTTGCTGGAAGTATTTGGCAAACATGGGCATGATGTTTTATTTATTTATTGAAATTTGATTTCTGGGAAAGTCCTACCGTATAAGGGTGCATTTTCAGCAGAGACATGGGGAGAAAAGCCCCAGACTAGTACAAAACATTTTAAGAACAATAATTTTACAATCTTCAAAAATAATACAAGAACATTTACAGTTTAAATAATTATACCAAAGTAGACATTATATGAAAACATTGGTTAAGGATAGATACAGGTTAATATTTAGAGAAATTTTAGCCAGTTTATAGAGAAATTATTAAGTTATTATAATACAAACAGGAATTGCAATATGAAGTGAGAGGAAAAGCAGGCTTATGGTATAGTTAGAGAGAAAGCCATGAGGAGAGAAATTGTAAGGAAGTGAGTGAAGAAGAGAGAGTAAAGCAGTGTAAGGTATGAATATGTACTTGTTCAGATTCAAGGAAATAGTTTATCCTGATTTTGAGCAAGAACATAATGAGATTTTGGATAGAAAGTCTTTCAGAATTGTTTTGGAGGATGGGAGGGAGGGTACTGACCTGATGGACACATTTAAACAATTCCAGGCCTTAACAACATGGTACAAGTACAGACAATGCCCAGCAGATTTGATATATTTGTGGACAAACAGGAGTTTTTGGTCATTGGATCATAATGAACAAATGAGACCATAGTTGTTTAAAACGATATTTTGTGGTGGACAAGCAGATGGATGTTGGATAATTCTATAGGTGGTATATGTTAGTTGATGGGGTGCATTTTTAGTGGTATACAGTGATGGGTTCTCAAAGGGGTATTTGCTGCATATTAAGCAGCTTTGTTATAGCATTGTTCAAGTTTTGAATTTTGTGATGCCTGGAGGTTACTAAGGATTGGAGCTCCATAAAAAAGTGTGGGGAGGAGATAAGTAGTGGCATGTGTATTTTAGTTGCTTTGGTGAGAAGGTTTTTAGTTCTGAAAAGCATTCCTAGTTTTGATGAGTTTTTCTTATGCAATTTTGTATGTGCAGGTCAAATTTAAGATCATCATCCACTATAATCCCTAATAATTTACTATGAGTAGTGACTTCAGTGGATGTATTATCAAGACAGTACTTTAAATTTTGAATTTTGTTTTTTCACAAGAGGGATTTGGGAGGAAAAAAGTAGAAGCTTTTTTTGGGGGGGGGGGTTGAGCATAAGTTCTGAGTCACAAATTCATGTTCAAGTGGCTGCTAATACTTTCTGAGTAATTTTTGGGAGGTGTGCTTTGATCTCAGATGTGCAAATAAGTACAAAGTCATCTGCATCCCTCTGCATATAGGGAGGTCTACTGCGTGGATGTGTGGAGAGTGATGGTGAGAATGCTAAAGAGGAGGGATCAACGAGAGTCCTGTGGTACACCTGTGGTGACTGGGTGGTATAGAGAAAGGGTGGAATGCCATTTTACTGACTGATACCTATTGGATAGGTAGTTTTTGAACCATAGATGGGTAGGGTGAGGGAGACCTAGTAAGGACATTTGAAGTACAGGTTTGCTGTAACAAACTGTGTCAAAGGAATTAGAAAACTCTAAAAATAAGGAAGAAACAAATGTGTTGTTATCTCTAGCTTTATTTACAGTAGGTTAGAAGTGCAGTGTTAGTACTATGGGAAGGATGGAAGCCATGTTGTTTGGGGATAGGAATTTTATCTGTAGGAGATAGTTTAGCAATTGTTTTTTTGAATACATTTTTCAAGTATTTTGGAAAGGAGTGATAAGATTGCTATAGGCTTGAAGTTACTAATGTCTGCTGAATTTCCTCCTCTTTGCAGAAGGATAGTGTGTGACTTTTTCCAGTGAGAGGAGAATGTGGAATTCCTGAACTGACCTATTTAGAAGGATTGAGACAGGATAGGCAATGCTATTGGCTGTTAATTTTAGGTAATCGCTTGGAACATTATCAGCTGAAGTAGAATATGGTTTGTGTTTGTTTAAGAGTAGTTGTAGATAGGATGTCGGCACAGGTTTAAGATGAAAGTGCATGTTGTGACATGTGGCTGCTGGACAGGGTGGGGATTAGATGTTGAAGAATCCTTTGTTACAGATTCTACACTGTATATGAAATAAGAGTTGAACTGTATTGTGGTTTCAAGTGCAGAGTACAGAGGAGAAGGGTTAGGACTGCATTTTTGGCCAAGATGCAAGATTTCTTTAATGGCTATCCAGAAGTTTTTTAGGGTTGTATTTAATATTATTCTGAAAGTTGTTACAGTTTTTTTATTTATTTATTTGCTTTTTAGTATAATTGCAAAGCATTCTGAAGTTTTCAAGATATTGTGGTGTCTTATACTTTTGCTGTTCTTTCCATGCTTTTTCTCTATCCTGCATTACCAATCTACTCGTTTTGGATAGCCAAATTGCATTATTTGTTTTTAGTCTCTTCCTTCTAGGACATGCAAAGCTATTTAGAATATTTAGAAAAGTTGTACTGAATTCATTTACAGCATCATATAAGGGGACGATTTTTAGGAAGTTCCAGTTAATATATGATAGTGTAGTAATGAATATGTCTGGGTTGAACCTAGGTTGCATGTTATTTTATAAATATGCTGTTTAACTGGATGCATAAGATATCTGGTCATATAGACTGGGAAATGATCATTGAGAGAGTCTAACATTGTACCTGTGGTGGTGTATTTGCTGGGGTCTGACATTAGGATCCAGTCTAATAGGGAATTTGATGTTTTGCTGTAATGTGTGGGGCTATCAATTAGTTATGTGAAACAATACAAGTTCATGCTAGATGCAGGGGAGGTAGAGTTTATGTCTAACAAGTTGACATTCACATCACCTAGTAGTATTAGTTCTTGTGGAATTGTGGAAATCCAAAGTAGGATAGCTTCCAGTATAGCTGTATTGTCACCAGGAGGGATGTAAACAACAGTAATACAAATTTGTATAATTGTTTAATTTCAGGAAAGTAATAAAAAGCTCTGTTAAACTGAACTTTTGTATTGGTTTGTTGTAAGGGAAAATGTGGTAGTTGTTCGGAAATATTAAAGCAATACCACCACCTTTCCTATTTATGTGGTCATTGCAGATGATATTATAGCCGGGAGATGTAATTTTGAAATAGTTTATTCTGGGTTTAAGCCAAGATTCAATCACTCACTTGAGGCACTCCTTAAAATGGAGAACATCGACATCTGTGCAGTGACAGAGACCTGGTTCAAAGCTCCAGAGAGCACCCCTGCATTACCAGGCTATAATTCATACCACACCTTTCGGCCACCTAACCTGGAATGAAGCAGTAAAGGTGGAGGCATGTCCATATTCATTAAGGATATCCATACCTCCAGGCTAGTTGCACAGCATAATGCATCCGAGAATATCCAAGTGCAACTAACTCTGGGCAAGACCGCAATCCGAATTGTAGCTTGCTACAGACCCCCCGGCCCCCACCATGCCCCAGGATTCCCACTCCTCATTTGTTGATACACTGGAAAATATTAGGGTACAACCCAACACCCTAATAATGGGTGATTTCAACTACCCCACCATTAACTGGGAAAACTACTCATGTATCAACTCTTTTGCTCAACGTTTTCTGGAATTCATAAATTCCAACGCCTTGGATCAACTTATTCACACCCCCACCAGGGGCAGCAATATCCTAGACCTGGTAATTACCAACATGGGTGACCGGTGTTCCACACCAGTGGTCACTTCCTTGTTGGTCAGATCCGACCACAAGCTAATCACCCTAGACATCCACATCCCGCCCCCACCCCCCCATTAGGGAAACCACTGTAAACAACTTCTCCAAAGCCAACTTCACACTTTTAAGACAGAAGTGGCAAACTTCATGACACCCATGCAGATGGACAATAGAGGTACAACTGCTGAATCCTACACAAATGCACTTTATAAGCACTTACACGAGTGCATGGATCATGCTATCCCTAACAGAACCAAGATGCTATCCTCCAAAAAAGGAAGCCAATCTGGTGGTCCTCTGCCATAAACAAATTCTACAGCAGAAGAAAGAATCTGTTGCAAAAAAAGAGTAAAATCCCATGACTGGAGGAGCTCCCTGGTCAGCCTCAGTAAGAAGCCGAGATCCCTCATAATATCCTCCAAAGCTAATTATGAAAACAAAATTGCCACTGACAATAAAGATAACCACAAAGCATTCTACAGCTATGTCAAGAATCTCAATGGCAACACTCAGATCTGCTCTAAATTGCAGCACAATGGCACTAAGTATACAGAACCAACTGATATTGCCAACATCCTGGCAGATAGATTCAGTGCTAACTTTATCCCCCTCTCACCCCCAATACTGGAAGAATGCAAAGTTCCTGTAATCACGGCTGCACAGGTAAAAAAAGACTCTCCAAAGCCAAGAACACAGCATCCATGGGACCTGACAATATCCCAGGCTGCGTTCTACATGAACTACAGAACGAACTGGCAACCTACCTAAGTACGATGTTCAATCATAGCCTCATCTCAGGCTTTGTGCCCACTGAATGGCACACCGCGACCATTATCCCAGTCCACAAAGGGTGAGCCATGACAGACCCCGGGAACTACTGCCCCATTAGCCTGACAAGCCTGGTCTGCAAGGCCATGGAACGTATCATCATGGAACTCATAAACAAAGACATTGGCAATCTCCAAACTCTGGACCCCACCCAGTTCGGGTTTGTGAAAGGCAGATCATGTCTCCTAAACCTGATAGACTTCTTTGAAGCAGTCACCAAAGCCATAGATGAGGGTAAGGTGGTTCACACAGCCTATCTAGATCTCGCCAAGGCTTTCAATACCATCCCCCACTCTGGAATTATAGATAAACTCACTAAACTAGGTATAAATCCCTATGTCACAAGATGGGTTGCCAACTGGCTCATTGACAGAACATACACTGTGAAAGTAGCAGACTCCAAATCCGACTTCAGACCAGTGACAAGTAGAGTACCACAGGGTTCAGTCCTGGGTCCTCTCCTGTTTGGTATATACTTCTCTGAAGTAAAGGCTAACACAAAAGGTCTTTGGCTAATGAAGTTTGCAGATGACTGCAAACTGGGAGCCATAATCAAAACTCCTAATGATGTGGATATCCTACAAAAGGGCCTCACTGAGACAGATGCCTGGTGTCAAAGCCATGGCCTGAAGCTCAATGCCAAAAATTGCATTGTCATCCCCTTTGGTAAAAACTCTGTACCCATGAACTATCACATAGGTGGTCATCTACTTAACATCGAAAGTGTGATAAGAGACCTTGGGACACAGGTGGACAGTAGTCACTCCTTTGATAATCACATTGCCACAGTAGTCAGAAAATCTTTCTATGTGGCACACCTCATCACAAAAGGTTTCTCATCCAGAAAAAAAGAGGTAATTGTTCCCCTCTACTTATCAGTCATTAGACCCATTATAGAGTACAGTGCCCCTTTTAGTATGTACCTCACAAGACATCTACAACAACTGGAGAGGCCACAGAAATACCTCACAAAGAGGATTACTGGCCTCAAACAGATACCCTATGCAGACCGTCTCAAAAAACTCCAGCTTTACTCTGTCGCATATCGCCTACCCAGAGGCGATCTCTGCCTAACATACAAAGCTATGCCAAACCCAGAGCTGTTGGACATGCTCCACTTAAATAAATCCCAATCCCTCCAAACTACATGCAGTAGGGACCTAAACCTTGTCAGCACAATAAACAGAACATGCTAGAGGGATAGATTCCTGTCCCAGAGACTTCCCATACTCTGGAACAGACTACCTATCTATGTGAAACAGAGCTCCTCATTAGCACTCTTCAAGAAAAATCTTGATGACTGGATGAGAAATAGGAAATTCACCTCAGGGATCACTTCTGTGGCTCTGCTCGACAGGGCCACAGGAAAATAATTTTCTTGGGTGGCGAAAGCCAGGGTACCTTTTTGGCTAGGCTTATATAGGCCCTAGGGCCAATAGCCTAGTACCTACCTATGAACAGTGAGAATATCAGGCTTATGTTGGGTAAACCAGGTCATTTAGCAGTTTTATTTCTAATTTATTTATTTATTTGACATTTGTTAACAAGGATATTTCGACTGAGATAGTGCCCTTTTTCAGCAGAGGCCTGGGGAGAAAAGCTCCACATTACAAAATTAAAAAAACAAATTATACAACAAATAACAAAATTAATAACAATAAGATTATGCAATGGCTATTACAAATAAAAGTAGGGAATAACAGTTATGTAGACATTTGCAAAACAAGTAAAGATGCTTTAGCAATTGACACCATGTAACAGCAAATATCAGGCAGTAAGATTTTTGTACTGTCATCGGTGGACAACTGAGCCAATTAAAGGCAGTTAGAATTATGGTTACCAGAGCTGTAGAATTTTATTTTGAGAGGCAGGTTTATAAAGAGGAAGCAGGTGATAGGTTACAAGTACAGAGTTGTGTAAGAAGATATCTAGAAGTAGGAGAGTATGATGTAATAAGATGGCTTAACTGTAATGAAGAAGAGTAAGTTGGGAGGGGTGAGGTGGAGCTAAGAGATGTAAAGAAAGTAAGGTAAGGGGGGAGGTGGGGGACATGGAAGGGGAGTCAGGTAGGATGATTACAGTGACAGATCCAGGTGCTGAAAAGGTAGTTTTTGAGAGCTTTCATAAACTCGTGGACCAGGGTGATGTTTCTGAGGGTCACAGGAAGCTTGTTTCATGACAGAGTGGGGAAGTTGCTCTACAGATTCTGGCCAATATATTTTTTTAGGTTTATGTATCTGTAGGAGACATTGGTCAGGGCTTCATAGAAATCAAGGTGGGATATAAAGGCAGACCAGTGAGTAGATGCTTCTAACATTTATGGCAGTAAAGGTTAGAGTGCCGGGGTTGGGGGTTAACTGTTCTGGGGTTAGAGTAGTGTGTGGAAGAGAATTGTCTTGATGTTCATTGTCATATGTGAGGCCAGGATTAGGGTGAATGTCTCCTCCTAGAAGGATTTTAGTATATTGGGGCATTACTCATACTTTTTTTTTATTTTCTCACTTACTTTTGTTTTGGTTTGAACTTAAATGGAGTTAATCAGTTTATATTTGACGTAAAAGTGAGGGGACATCATTAAATAAGTTTGGTGTGATGTGTGGAGAATGAAAGTAGGAAATCTAGATAGGTGTATGGAACAGAGATGGAGAGATGATGACAACTACTATGGAGTCATGGTAGAATGAGAGATGACCCAGTAAGAGGAGAAAAATAAAGGATAAGCTGAGGAGTAGCATGATTAAGTAAAGGGATCTGTATTATATTGATGGTAGGTAGTAGGGAAGTAGGAATCAAGAAAGAAACAAGTTGTATGGTAGTAGGATATTTAGTGATGGTGAAGTCTGAAAGCAGGAACAGGGTACCTAGGAAATAAGTACTTTCTATGAAGGAAGAGAGTTAGGTTGTCCTAGTATCTTCTCTGGAATGTAATTAATAAAGGGATTTAAGATGATAAGAGTATAAGGATGTAGTTAAAATAGGAAGAATAGAGGGTTTATTTGGGAAAAGTAGAAGGTACAATATAGAATAGATAGGTACTGTTAGGGAGGTGTATGAGAATGAATTGACATAGTATAAAGCAGTATGGGAGGGAGAAGATGGGAGTGGTGCTAAAATAGTAAAGGGAAGTTAGAAATTAGGTTAAAAATAGGAGTGTTTGCATGATAGTAGTAAGATTGTTTGGGGAGGGTTAGAGAATAAGAGTCACAAGTGAAATGCGTATGTATAGCAGAGTAAGAAAATGTTGGTAGGAATTGGAGGTAAGGGAGCATAGTGGGTTTCCCATCCTTATGTTAAATTATAACAGAGAGTAATCAGTTTTTATAACCAGTATGAAGCAATTAACAGAGAAGCAAAAATAAAATACAGAAATTTCATGGGATTTTTATCCATGGTATTGGAGGTGATGAATAGCACTGACATAATAGTCAGGAAGTAAACAGGTCGTTTTATTCATGTGAGGTTAAATCCTGAATAAAGAAACAGTGGAAAACAAACGATAGTACACACAAAGTAATTTTCAGTACTGATTTAAAAGTAATGAAAAGAATCATGAAATCAAACAAGATGAGTAAACATAAGCAAAAGCTTTAACCAAACTGGCAGCAAACTTAAAATTACTGCAGTCTTAATCTAATATGGACAAGACAACACTGGGTCTTACCATGTAAATCTTATAAATACCATGGGCATTATTTTTAAATTAATTCTATAAATGCTTGTTCTTGAAATGTATTTGAATAGACATCAGTAACTGTTAAAATGTATTACTTGATATAGTCTGGTAAATGCCAATAACTACTATTTTAAATAATATAAGTGTCTTTCTAAATGTATAGTTTCTGTCACTTGTACTCTGGCCCTCTCTCTTGTTTGTTAGAGGTACTTAGTAATGCCACAGCTACTGTACTAGATAAAGTAACTACTAAGCTTACTGCCATGTGAACAATGGTGGTACAAACAGGATAGCACCTGAGTTCCTATAAGAGAGCAAAGGGGTTCACATGTATTGATTCATTGGGAATGGTGTACATTTATTCTTGATAATGGAAAGGGAATCAGACACCAACTGGATATTATACAACTTGTGGATTATAAAGGTTATGAACCACTAGTTAACAACTCTGCAGTTAACTTGTTTAATATCTTATTGGTGGGTGAGAGACAAAATGTTGAAATTTATTGTCTGCATAATACTTCTATTTACTGATTTTTCTCATTTTTGTTTGATAGCGCACTGAATATTATGTTATCGGTCCTGTCGTAAGGTCTATGTGTGTTCTCTGATGTGTAAAAGAAAATAGTTGTGACTGAGATTATCAAACTGATGCAAATAATCGCTGAACATAGTAGTGAGCTATGACAGAGTTTCCCCTAGCTAGCTTTTTATTGAGAATGTTAAAGTTACCTATTAAAACATGTCTGGGAAATAGGCCTTGTTTTATCATGGTTTTACTTAATGCTCTATGTTTGTATGAGACTGTTGGTAAAAGGCAGCTGTAACAATACCACGCAGGCTACCTATACATTAATATAACTGCCGCAACTATGTCTAGGAAATATTTTCTGCTTGCTATGCTTTTTTAACTGTTACAAAACAGTGCATGCTCATTGTCCTGATATTTGCTACATAATTTGTAACCTAAATTGTGGTTGTGATACTGCTTGAATGTACCTTTCCCTGTACTATTCTACCATTAATTACCCTCATTCTATATCTTCATAGCCTTTTCTATCCACTGCTTAAATCGGCCACTGAAGCTGCCTTTCTGGAAGTGTTATACCTCCCGAGCCTCTATTCTCCCGCGCATACCTGGAACAAAGCCTCACCAACTTACCCTAATAATAAAAAGGAAAGAATTAAACAATGTGCAGTTGATGCTACTCTTTAATACATTACTTCTATTGCTTTTGGTTAGAGTCTGCTCCCAAACAGTGTCACCAGCCGCCAAACCTCAAATCCCTACTCTTTGCCCTCACTCTATACCTGTCCCTTCACTGGCCCTGTTCCTAGTCACAAGGTCCTTACGACTGTTCCTTTCCCTGTCTCTGGGAACCTTCCATAATATTCCTTTCTCCTTCTACCCCAACATCTCAGCTTTCTCTCTACTTTTTGTCCTGGAGTGTAGTGAATCTCTTTCTCCTTTCTCTTTGCTACCTCTGACTTTTTTGGTAACCTGTAGCTACTAGTCTTTCTCCTTATTTCTTTTAACTTTCAGTAAGCTATCCTCCTAGCCTGATCCCCTCCTCCCTCTCCTGTTCTTTCTTCACTAATGACTGATTGACTACTTTGCCATTGTAGCTCAAGGCTTGGGACAAGCCTTGCCTTGTTTACCCTCGCCTCGCTCAGGCTCACTTTGCTCCCCTACCCATCCCTCATATCATTTCCTTTATACTTATCCCTAGACACACCCCTTCCTGTTCTGTCAGCAAATCACTGTACTCCCCTCCTTAATCTCACCACTTTCACCTGTATCAATTATAGATCCCAGTTCTCTTTATACTCTCTTCAACTCTCCCTACTGGCTAACCTAAACCCTACACTGTAATCTTCATTATATACTACTACCTAACCCAACTGCTACTGACTTCTCTTAACTCCCAAAATGACTATCTCACATTTTATTATTTTCTATCTGCCTCCTATATTTTTCTTCTCAAGTTTGACTGCCTTACATCCTTATTTAACACCAGTCTTCAATAGCCCTACAAATTCTCAGGGTTATGCCTTCTCTTCTCTGCAACAACCCATAGATATTACCTCATCTATACTCCCCTTAGATACTCCACTTCCAAGGATCAAAATATCTCCTTCCAGCATTATACATTCTAAATACAAAGTCAAATACATCTGTAGCTATCAAAACAAACTAAAGTCTCCCTTTCTTCCTATTTCCCTCCTCCTATCAGGAGATATTTATCCCAACCTTGGTCCTCTCACACACTCCCACCCCAAAACATCTATCCCTCCAAACCAACATGTTTCCATCACACCCAAAAAACACATATCATTTTTCTCAATGAATATCAGAAGTATACTCAATAAAGCAAGTGATTTCCATGCCTGGGTTGCTAACCATACAAATGATGTCATTGCCCTGCCCGAAATCTGGCTGAAACCTTCTATCCCAGATAGAGATATTCTTCCACAAGGGTATAATATACTTCGCCTTGATCGTCCAAAAGGGGGGAGGTGTTACTCTTATCTACTCCCACCTCAAAAAAGGGGGGTGTTGCTCTTATCTACTCTAGCCACCTAACCTTCACTCATCTTAATGAATCCATCCCATCTTTCTCTCCTGCAAAAATCATGGCAGCTAACTTTAAACTAAGCAACTATATTACTATCACTGTAGTAGCCACCTATATCCATCCAGGGGAGAATACTCCTCTACTAGAAAACTTACTCTGTTATCTTACAGAACACTACTCAAATGAAATTATCCTTCTTGGTGATGTAAATATAAATTGGCTAGCCCTAAATGATCCTAACTCTAACTCTCACATTAACTTACATGGCTTTACACAACTTGTATCAGAACCTACACACTTTAACAACTCTCACATTCCTAGTACTCTAATTGACTGGGTACTAGTCTCGAACCCTACCATATATCACAACCCTGAAACCTTTTCCAACTCCCTTAGTGATCACTCTCCTATAAAAGTTACTGTATTCACTCCTCACTTCACCAGACCTCATAGACAAATTATCTGTTGAAAACTATCCAACATTACCTGTTGAAAACTATCCAACTTCTCCCCTGAAACTTTTAACACCTTTCTCTCCAGAATTAAATGGAGCCACCATAAAGAACTTACTCTACAAGAAGCAGTCCAATCTTTTAACACTATCTTTCTTGATATATAAAACCCCCTTGCACCTCTTCGTACTGTTAGAATAAAATCGAAAATATCTCCATGGCTCTCTAAGACAACCCGCTCCCTAATGTGAAATAGGGACAGACTGTGGAAAACCTGGATAAAGTATAAACTCCCTTCTGACTGGCAAAAGTACAGAGAACTTAGAAACTGCACAAAAAAAAAAACAAATTACTAAGGATAAAAAGGAATTTTACTTCAACCCTCCTACAGCTCTAAGATCTAATCCCAAAAAAATCTGGAATTCAATCAACCAAATATTGCACCCCGGTAACCCTTCCTCCCCTAATTCCTACCAAATAACATACCTGAAGACACTGCCACTATCTTTAATATCTTCTTTATAGAAACTGTTACTAAGATGATCAAAACAGATCCCATCTTAGCTAAAGACTCCAATCATTCTGTCCTACCTTCAAGTCCTAACTTCTTTAAACCCTTTTCCTTCCAAACTGTATCTACTACGTATATTAAACCCTTACTCTTCAAATTAAAACCATGCTCCACTTCTGATTATAATATTCCTTCCTTCTTTCACCAGCTATCCACTGATACTCTTGCCTTTCCTGTATCTATCCTCATGAACCGCTCTATTACTCAGTCTAAAGTTCCATCTATCTGGAAAGAATGCTACTCATTACCTATTCACAAAGGAGGAAATTCCCATGAAATCTCTAACTTTAGACCCATAACCATCCTGTCTCCCCTCTCAAAAATACTTGAAAAATGCATACACAAGCAGACACTTCAATATTTACTACAAGAAAATCTACTTACTCCTACTCTGCATGGATTCCACCCAAAACACAGTACAACCACTGCACTGATCTCCTTTACTAACACTATATCCCTTGGATGGTAGCAACAAATTTGTCTCCTGCCTATTCTTAGACCTTTCTAAAGCCTTCAATACTGTTTCACACTCTCTACTTCTGACTAAACTAGCTAATCTTAATTTCTCATCCGATACTGTCACCTGTTTTTCTAGCTATCTCACTGACCAATCACAATCAGTCAAGTGGCTCTCAGCACTATCCCCTTCTCTCCCTATAACAATGGGTGTACCCCAAGGCTCCATCCTTGGTCCACTGCTATTTAATATTTTTACAAATCTACTCTATACATCTTGTCCCCAGTCATCTCTTGTACAATATGCACATGACTCCACAGTAATTACTATCCCTGACTCTCCCTCTGATCTCATCTCTCAGACTCAAGCTGCTTTCACATCAGTGGAATCCTGGCTTACCACCAACCAACTTATCTTAAACCCTAAAAAAACATAAACCCTTACCCATCTCAAATCTACTTTTACTATAATGTCCCTCAGTAAAACTCCAATAGTAGCTGAAACCAGTACCGAAGTCTTAGGTGCCACTATAGATGATCAGTTTAAATTTGACTTGCACATTAATAACTGCATCAGGAAGACATTAGGCCTTCTTTACAGAAATAGAAAGTTTCTCACCAACAAATTCAAAGTAACCCCATCTTATACCTATCTATTACTCAGTCTTCTCTATGGTTCTCAAATACTCACAAACCTCAGCACCACACTCCTAGCAAAACTAAATTCAACTTATAACAAGATAGCTAGAGTCTCTGTCTAAGATACTTATAAAACTCATCATTGTGTCTCACTTAAACACTTAAACTAGCTGGGAGTACCCAATCTGCTTCTTCTCTCTCATATTATATCAACCTTTCTACTGTCTTAGCCTATCCTCCTGTATATCTCACTATACCCCTACTTGATCAGTTTGCAGCTCTGACCAAGACTTACTATTTATCCACAAATCTATGGCCAAAATGGGTAGTAACCTTTATAGCTATCACCCTACCATTGCCTTGAACAAGCTTCCACTCCAAATCAGACAAATAACTCAACCCAAAAAAATTCAAATCAGCTGCAAAGGAATACTTAAAAACACTCTGGTCCTGCCTCTGCACACATCCCCCATAACCTGTCCTTCCTCATATAATATGCCCCTTAGTTGACCACTATCCCTTACTTTGTTTTTCACTCTGCTCAGCTTTAATCACTTATTTCCTTATCTTGCCTATCACTTTTTACCTAACATACCTTTTCCTGTCCTTTAGCTTAACTCCTACAAACCTCCCCTCAATCAGCTCTAGTACGTAACTAATGTTTTTATTGAACTAACACTCTATTTACTGTAAGAATATAATTATATCTCACATTACCTGCATTAGAAACGATTACCTTTAAATATTTTAACTTGTACAGTGTTGTTAATAACAGCAAATATTGTAATTATCTCTGTAATTGTTTTTTTGTGTTGTACCTTTCTGTGGAGCTTTTCTACCTGGGCCTCTGCTTAAAAGGGGCTATTTTGCAGCTCAGTCAGACTACTCCTGGTCAACAAATGTAAAATAAAAATAAATAAATAAATACAATTTTCACATACTTAAATGTATCCTTCAGCACACTGGAAAAAAACTGCAAGTATAGTGACAGTCCATCTGGTGGTGAAGTCATTGCAGACTCTGATCAGTTACATCTATATAGGGAAATGGTCAAACGTACATCAAATACATAGTCATAGTTACCAGCCTAATAAAAAATTTGCAGTTCTTCCCTTAAACAGATTTTGATGCAAAATTGTTGCAAGGATGATGTGCCTAATATATGTGTACAACCATCCACAGTCTCTTTTTTCTCATTTTTGCACATGGGGTAGGGGTGTCACTTCAGCAGTGACAATCATCTAGAAACAAGGTTCATACCACTGGATATAAACATATAGTTTACTTTCACATCATAGAATGACACCCTAATGAAATCATCACCAGAGTTGAATCATTTAAATGAAAATATACCGACTTCCATAATCCCGAACTGCCATTACAGGAATGACTGCTAACATTCAATCACCTGATTGCGTTATTTTGCAGTAGGCATTACAAATGACTGATAATCGGCTGACATGAAAGCATATCACCAATAACACTGGAACGTGCTTCATTACAGGACTGCATGTGGGATCACGTAAAAAGAAACCAAACATACTTGCTAATATACACCATATTCTCAAGAGTTTGCAGTGTTAATAGTACATAGCATGGTAGAATAACAAAATCTTGGTCTAAGCAACTATAACATTGTAAGTTTTTTTTCCACATTAGCATACTATGGCCATAGAATCTCTAGCATTTGTACTTAGTGTTATTGGGAGGGTGTGTATCAGATTGTCACTTCACAGAAAGGTAAACATTTACTCAGTGTTCTTGGCTATTTATACCATCTTGAAAAAGCCAATGGAATTTAGAAAGTGCTGGTGCTGTATTAGGAAACGGAGAGATAAATGTAAGGCAGATAGATGCATGACCATATCTGTTTTAGAAGGTGAGTAGTAAGAAAAGTGTTCACCTCATTTTGATGCTCCGAATCCCCCGGAAGCGGATGTGTGCCAAGCAGGAGCAATTATAAAAACATGTGTTGCAAACTTAAACAAAGACCGCTGTAAGATTATTATCTGAGGTTTTAGCCACCACTTTCATTTGTGCAGTGGATCAGTTGCCAACAGTTCTACACCAAAGCAGGCAGTAAATATGATATGACAGAAGAAGAAAAAGAAAATGTTTAGTGACCTCCATAGCTTGAGGGATCTTAAAGCTGACATGCTATCTATTAAAATGAAATATTTCTAATTAGACATAGTACAAAAAATGCATCCTATATGAATGTTGTCATAATAACAACCAAAATAGTTTATACTCATAGATGGTACATTGGTACATTTCCAGTTATACTCATAGATGGTACATTGGTACATTTCCAGTTATACTCATAGATGGTACATTGGTACATTTCCAATTAGTACTAAGGAATGTAAACAGGCATACACAATATATTGTTCATTACAAAATGATGAATGCAACAAAATTGTTCCTGATGTATTTGGTATATTGTCTTCAAAGACTGAGGAACGTTACGGCATGTTTTGGAATAATTTAAGATATGTGCAGATTTTGAAAGGGGGTGGTTAATAGTATAAGAAAGAATCGACCTGGTGCAAAGGCAAAATGATATTGATTTCACCTGTGCCAGATCGTTTTGGAGACAAATTTAGAAGCTGCATCTTGTAACATTCCAGAGGGTAGTTACAGAGTTTGAGTAAAATGAGGCTTGTAATGTATTTTGGGCTTTAGTGACTGAGAGAAGGAGTATGTCTTTAGAGAGAAGTGCTTTGGTAGGGTGGTAACAGTCAGGTACTTCAATGAAATGCAGTTACTACCCCACTGATTGTTTTCCACAGATTGTTTTCAGCCAAAAACAAATCAATTAGGTAAAATATTTATCAATACAAAGACACTTGAGGTGAGTCGCAGCATTTAATTTTGTTGTTATGGGCTTTATTTTCTTTCTGCGGAGAGATTTTGCTCTGCTAAAGTAAAATATACTAATGTGTTAATTTAACTTCAGCTTCACCCACCAGCAGATTCATGCTACAGAAAAGAACACAGTTGATGCAGACGTGGAAAAACAAGATATTTCAGCAGTTTAATTTGATTATTAAAAACTGGCTTGCACTGTTTTTAACTGAAAGTATTTCTCCTTTTGTGCTTTTACAGCTTGAGTGAAATTCTGCTGCAGCAGTTCCCTTGGCAATGACTTTGTTTTACTTTTGCAGCAGGAATTATCAGAAATACTATGTGCTTATTACACTGGGAGAAATACAGCTTAAAATAATTAGGATTGTCTGGTGGTTAAACTGGATAGATAAAGTATTATTTGTCAGTGCTCAACTGCATTAAGTAGTGTTTGACAAACATAAATAATGTACTATCACAGTTGTGCATTTGTACTTTATACTTTTTAAACTAGAAATAAAGCAGCTAACAGGAGATATGTCCTGGAATACAAGTTTCAGATTACTAAAATGGAAGTTTCCAGATTTTAGAAGTACAGTTTGTCTTTTTCCCGGTAAGGGGTCACCACAGCGGAACTCCAGTCTGCTAATGATTGGCAGTAGATTTTTACGAAACGCCGAGGTGCAAGCTCGATGCCCAACCTTCAACGAAGGCACGTCCATTTACGCGCGCATGTCTTTTGAATGCTACCCAACCGCGGGGAGGACATGCAGACTCCATACAGAAGGCACTCCCAAGCCACGCTGAGAATTGAACAGAAGAACCTCTTGCTGTGAGGTAACAACACTACCGCCGTACCACCATAGCTACATTTATTTTAGTGAACTCCCACTATCTACTCTGCAACATGCAGTGTGCACTTTAGAAAAAGCAGCTTGAATTTTAACAGCTATGGAAACAGTAGGCAATGACCCAACTCTTTTCCCAAATCAGAACTGTCTCAGATTACTAACAATTAACTAGACTAGACAATAACTGTGCTGTTTGTAAAACATGCAGTCAGATACTGCAACTGAACTCTACAGCATAAGCAAGTAGAAACATGTTAATATATATGCTAGAAATAAGTAGCAGATGAAAAACACTCGACCAGATAGCAACACACTACTTGCTGTAACTGTGCTGTTCATAAACCAAAAAGTCAAGTACTATCACTAAATCCTACAGCAAAAGCCAGTAGAAACTTGCAAATGTATTTGCTAACAGCAGAAAGACAGCAGCACTTGTCTAGATTGTAACACAGTAGAAGCTTTTGAGTAATTGTTTCTAGTACAAGGTAGAACTTGAATGAACGAATAGGTTCAGCTAAGAAACTCAACTTACTGTGAAGTGAAGCACCTGGAGGCAGTTGTTTTCATTTGGGTAATGGAGAAGAAAAATTATTTTAATTTTGAGCCACAACAGCTATAGTAGCTGGGGAGCAACTGTGATTAAGGGAGGACCAATCAGGTATTTCAATGGAATGAAGTGCCCCCCCCCCCCCCCACACACAGATAGTTTTCCATTAAAAACTGTCAATGTGGTAGAATGTTTATCAGTACAAATACAAGGTTTTCTAACTACTTGAGGTGAGTCACATCATTTCATTTTATTGTTATGGGCTTTATTTGCTTTCTCCAGGGAAATTTTGCCTGCTAAAGTAAAATATATGTAAGTGTAATTTAACTTCAACTTTAGCAGTATAAGGCATGGGGGTGGGGAGCCCTTCCAGCAGATTCTCACTGTAGTACAGAACATGCTGATGCAGAAGTGAGGGAAAATAAAGTATTTCAGCAGTTTAATTTAATTATTGGGAGCTGCTTTATATTGGTTTTAATAATGCAGGTATTTCTCCTTTTGTGCTTTTACAACTGGAGTGAAATTCTGCTATTAAGTTTCCTTGTCAGTGAGACTGCCTCACTTTTGCAGCAGGAAACATCAGGGGTACTGTGTGGTCAGTATTACTGTTGTGGATTTGTATTCATTTCAGGGCTCTTGAAAAGAATGGCCAAGCACTCATTTAATAATGGATGTATAAAAGATATTGTGCATATTAGTTTATGTGCCTTTTTCACATGCTGTTGCAACATATGGTAACATGTATGGTTTTATATGAAACAATGGAAGGATACTTACACTTGTTCCACATTATAGCAAAGCAATGCTCAAGGTCCTATTAGCTAGACTGAAGTGATACATGGACAGAGACTTGTCAGATGTGCAAGCGGGCTTTAGAAGTTGTTAGCACAAGACATCAAATTGCCAATATCCACCAGATAACCAAGAAAGCAAAAAAGTTCCAGAAAAAAAGCCTATTCTGCTTTAATTACTGCTCTAAAATATTTTACAATGTCAAATATAAACTCTGGTAAGTTTTTCAGAGAAATATGAATACCAGGTCACATTATTTGCCTCCTGAGGAATGGAGCAACTGATTGGCTCAGCACTGGAAAAGGAGCATGGGAAGGCTATATGTTCTTGTCCTATTTATTCAATCTATGTACTAAATATATCATGCAAAATGCTGGGTTAGACGAGTCAGTTGCTGAAATCAAAATTGCTGGAAAAAATATTAACAGCCTTGGGTATGCAGGTGACACTACTCTAATGATTGAAGTGCGACTGAAGTGAGAAGGAGTTGAAGAAACTGCTGATGAAGATGAAAGGAGGAAAAGCTGGTTTGCTGCTCAACATCAAGAAAAGCAAACACGTTATCTCCTCCTATCAGTTTTTTTTTTTTAAATAGACAAGGCAGAAGTGCAGGCAGAGATAGATTTCATTTTCCTGGGATCAAAGTTGTTTGCAGATGGTGACTTCAGTCATGATGTTAAAGGGTGCATGCTTTTTGTAAGGAATGCTATATAAAATCTACATTATATTTTAAAGAGTAAAAATATCTTATCATTAACAATGATCCATATATTCAGTGCTATGGCTTTCCAGTATTAAAATATGGCTGTGAGTGACAGACTATAAGTAAGGCTATGGGCCAGAAAATTAATGGTTTTGAACTGTGGTGCTGGAGAAAACTTTTGAGACTTCTGGGGACTGCAAGAATACAAATCAGTCAGTTCATCAAGAAATAAACCCAGACTGTTTTAACTGGAAAGCATGATAATAAAACTAAAACTCAAACACTTTGGTCACATAACTTGAGAACAGGGTGAATAAAGTGATGCAGGAAAAGAGTGAAGGCCAGAGAAGAAGTAAATCCTGAGCAGTGCAGTACAGAAGACAGAAATATAAAATTCAAGATGAGAGAACACACAAGTGGTGAGAGGTAAAACAGGAATAGGGTGGTACTGAACAGCAGTGGCTTAGGGAGGAAGATAACTCAGTTGGAATCTACTACCAGTACAGAATGAAGGCAACATGATTGTGATCATGTGAACATCGTCAAAAAACATGGTGGTAACAAGGTACAGAGTGAAAGCAGCCTACAGATAGTATGCAAAGATGGTGGAGAGATGGCAAAATACAAAATGATAGATTGAAGGGGGAACTGATATAGCTGGAGAAGACAGGGTAAGGAGAAACCAGAAAAAAAAACAGACAATTGCAAAAGGGAAAAGAAGAGAAGGTGAAATCTAATCTTCTTAACATTAAAAATGGTATGAAATGAACAATCTCGTAAATCAGTAACCACCATTGACAGTATATTGCAGCTTAGAGAAATGTCAAGTTAATAAGGGATACAGTCAATGAATGCCCAGAAAAGGTGGGAGACAGAATTAATGGATGCTCAGAAAAGGTGATGGAAATTGACACATCAAACTTACAGGGAAGACTTTCATATTTTGTGATCCAATAAGATCCACTGACTGAAGTATTCAGCATGGAATAATTCAAGCAAAAAGATTGGATGCAACCAGGGAACAACGACTCCTCAGTTCTACATGATGCACAGGTGAAGAATCTAAAGCTAGGCCCCACTGGTTAATAGAAAAGTTGTAAAAGTAGTGCTCACAATTGCCACTGAGAAGGAATGAAGAAGGGCCGAAAAGAAAAGTGTTTCACATTATAGAGATTCTGATTACAACATAAGAGTGGGCCATAAGCAGCCAATTCATTATGTAACAGGAGAGCAAAAGAATATAGGAGTTTTTGAAAACATGAGACAAGTTATCTTGGTAGGAAAATAAAGAGTTAAAGAGTTTAGAATGAAGTTAAGGTAAAATATGAAAGTGGTTTAGTTTTTGGAATGCAACAATTGCCATAAAATAACAAGAAAGAAAATCCGACACTGCATAGACAAAATGAAAGATCAATGTATGAGGTATATGAAGGCAAAACTGAGAGAATGAGGTTACCCAGAAAGGCAAGAGTGCAAATGGAAGAAAAGATAACAGCACATAGAAAGGAGAGGAGCTCTATCAAATACACAGCAAAAAGAATATCAGTTAGGAAAAAGCAATGAACTGACATAGGAAAGCTGAACAATAACAAGGCAAAAAAATAGGTAAACATTCTAAACCGACACTTGGCATCAGTATTCAGTGATGAATAAAAAGGGAAGGTAAAGGTTTAAGAAGTAGAATGGGGGCAAAACAAAGATAGCAAAGTATGGAGATAACTGAGGAAGTGGAAAGAGCACTGCAAAATCTGAAAAAAAAAGGAAAGGCACATAGATGAAATGAAATCTCAAGAAACATCCTAAAAAGTATTACTGGGATTATGGCAAATCTTCTGACTGTTCTGTTCACCAGGTTACTGGGAAAGAGTTGGTCCTGAGAGACTGGAACATGCAGATGTGCTATAGCTTTCCAAAGCTACCATAAGAATTAAACCTGGAAAGTACTGGCCATTCAGTGTAGCTTAGAGAGACAGAAATATAAGTTAAGCTTTACAAGGATTATTTGGAAAGTGGGATTCTAAATGAACTCTGGCATGAATTCAGAACAGAAAGATCCCACTAAACTGGCCTGATCCTATTCTAAGACTAGATCACTAGGGTCACTAGCTTGTTAGACAGAGATGCTCCTGTGGATATAGTTTTGATTTCAGCAAAGCCAGGAATCTTTGCAAAGTTGTGTGGAGTAGGTGTGGGTAGAAAGCTTTATGGAGAAGTAGTTATATAATAGGAAGCAATGGATAATAGGAGGAGCTCTTGGAGACTAGGAAGGTAACAGTATCCTATAGGATTTAGTTATTGTCCCAGCTATATTTACAGTGCTCACTTCTTACATCATGTAGACCACCAAAAAAAAGTAAAAATCAGCCTCTTTGTTCACAACATGAAGACTGGCTCAGTGGTGGTACATGGAGAGAATAAGCCTGTAAAGGAGCCTGGGAATATCAAACACATGCTCTAAAAGATGATAGTTTCATCTCAACTTATCCATCTGAATGGTACTGCCACTGGAGTGTAACAACCAAGTGGTGGAATAAGCAGCTAGAGGAATAAGGTAAAAAGTCCAGAACAGGAAAAAAAAAATGGAAGTTAATAAAATGGAAACATGAATGTGTGGCAACAGATGTCAGAGGATGTTATAAGAACAGAAAGAGTAGTGGTAGTGCCCCTTTATCATGCAAGGTTTAGGCCACAACCGTATGCTGTTCTGAAGTACGTGTAAGGGATGGAGCATAATAGTGCTTGATGCTGTACACAGGAAGGAAACTAGGGTGGTGACTGGACTGGAAAAAATGACAAATGTGGAGAGGCTTAGGGAGTTCAATGTTTTCACCAAAAAAGGAACGAAAGGGAAGGTTTTGTATTAGTAAACAGGGCTATGTGTATAAAAATGAGATCATGTTATCCAGCAAAAAAAAGGGGAAGAAAGGGCTGTAGAAGGACATAGTGGGCCATACACTACCTGTAAAATCACTTTACCAAGGAGGCAGTAATCTTGTTGCATTTCCAGCGCTTTTATTGTATGCTTTTACTGTGGGCTCACAAAGTTTGCAATATACAGAAAAACTATTTATTTTATTTTAACTGAGGTCTTGTATGGAGCTCTAGGAGGATCTCTGTCATAGTGAATAAAATGAATTTGCAAGAAAAAGTAAAGAAGGACAAAGTGATAAATGAATAGATACACAAGGAAGCAGATGATGCTAAATTAAAAAGACAGAGGGTGACAGAGAGGCAGAAAGAGAAAAAGGAAGAAAGAAAGGCTAACTACACAAATAGGGGTAAGGGCCTTACTCTCTAAATCAAAGAGCTTTGGGTTATTGGGAGATCTGCAGGAACAGCAGGATACTGTAAAAGTTAGAAGGGCATGACAAACTATGCAGAGAGAATAGGGTGTAATGGCCTCTTTAAACAAAGTACTGAGAATGGGCAAAGACAGGAAAAGGGACAGAAAGTGGCAGTGTTTGAAATGAAGGAAATGACTGTGCAGTAAATGAAGCAAGGGTGACAGGGAAAGGCTTTGAGGAGACACAAATGATGCAAACAATTGTTATGGAACTGAAATCAGAGCAGAACTGCTGAATGTAAACAATATAAAGAGCACAGTGGAGGGTATGAAAAAGATAACTTTATGAGATGGCAATAGCACAAGCGAAACGAAAAACAGTATAAGACAGTAATAGCATAAGCAAGAAGAAAAGCAATAACAGTAATGGAAATCATGCATTTTCAGCATGTAAACTGCAAAGTGATGAGTAAAGCAAACAGATAGGCTACTGCTGGAGCTTCCAGAGGTAGTATTCAGTGATAAGGTAAGTGAACCATGGCAAGGGGGAGGATATAAGACACTTTACTGACACAGGACAATCACACAGGCAATCTGCAGCTTAATGAATTTTTGGCAGACAATGTCAGTATATCTGTGTGATTTAGGATTCAGGCAGGTAGCAAATGAGAGCCAAAGGTCAAAGGTCCAAAACTTCAAGGGTGTGTTCAGTGAATGGCAAAATGAGTGGCAGCAGCTCATGTTAGAATTCAGCATGACACCCTGACTACGCTCAGCAGTGCGAGCAGGTATGACACAAATGAGCAGAACCACACTGTGCATCCTGCAGTCACATGAGCTACAGACTCCTGGTAATGCACACTTTACTATAGTTTACTGAGTGTACAGATTTGTCATAAGTGGTACAGACTCCTGGTGATGCACGGTTACACTATAGTTTACTGAGTGTACAGCTTTGACATAAGTGGTACAGATTCCTGGTGATGCATGCTTACACTATAGTTTACTGAGTGTATAGCTTTGACATAAGCAGTGCAGACTCCTGGTGATGCATGCTTACACTATAGTTTACTGAGTGTATAGCTTTGACATAAGTGGTACAGACTCCTGGTGATGCATGCTTACACTATAGTTTACTGAGTGTATAGCTTTGACATAAGCGGTACAGGCTCCTGGTGATGTATGCTTACACTATAGTTTTCTGAGTGTACAGCTTTGTGTTCTGTGCAGCAGGAGAGAAACAGCAGTAGGTGTCCATAATGAGGGGTTACTATATTTAGAGGACATGTTTCACTGCTGCCGGTATGTCCATAATATTAACAGTGTAGGAGCAGTGTAGGAAGGGTGGTTACTCTATTTAGATATTGCAGGATGGACACCTGTGCAGCAGATAGAGTGGAAGGTGTAGAGTGAGACAAAAACCTCAAAATGCTAGTCTTACTTTTCAACAATCTGTCATGAAGTTTGCTTCCAACCTTAAAAACAAGTTTGATATAGAAATATAAATATACATATAAATATAAGATCTGCAGTTTATGTGTTATACTATCATCAGATATAACATCACAGAAGATACATCGCTTCCTTATTTTGTTGATTTTGACTACAGTCAGTCACTCTCACTTGACTATTGGCAGATACTTTATGTGTGGATTGTAGGAGTTGGAGAAGAGGGGAAATATCAGTTTTATGTGTGTTTCACACCTGTTCTCTTTTTCCCAACTTTGCACAACTGCAAAGTTGGTATATATACAGACTGGAAGTGTAGAAAGAATGCATTGCAAAAATATTTGATTAGGAGTGTTGGTCAATCATAATATTATTAGTACTTATTTTGATGTGGGTGTGTGTGGAGATATTTAAACATTTAGGCTTGCTTATTCTTCCTTGATTAAACGAGATGTGATTATTCATAGTCAATACTATAAATATGGAATGGACAAAGACTGGGTCACTGAGCATAAACAAGTTGCGATGTAATTATGACATGGGTGTCAAAAAAATTAACTTTAACAGTAGAGTCAAGAGAAGCTGAAGAGGTGAATCTTGACATCCATGTCAAGAACACATAACAAATGTGATATGATCTGAGATATCAAATTGTAATTCATTCTAGTACATGGAGCCTCAGCTGCTATGATGCATCACTAGTTACAGTGGAAAGAAAGTGTAGGCATGCAAAGTCTTTCACAGCCTTGAAACTGTAAAACATTTAGTGCTACTCACATAGCAGCCAGAAGTGAATCATCTCTGAAAGATAGTTTTAAAACCTGTTAGCAATTTTGGCTCATACAATTACATGTATGAGTTACAGCTGTTCTGTGAAGGCTTCTCTGGCCACTGTTATGCTATAGTATGAGAACAGAGCCTTACAGTGATGAAAGGTGCTTAACAAAACTTTATACGCACCTTTCTTTCATCAGAAAGGTACTTAACAATGTTCTCTTTTTCACAAATTTGGAGCATAATTGTGACACTCCATGTACTACAAAAGATACTTCTAATCATTAATTTTATTTAAGTTATTAGCATTTGTTTACTGGGATTGTCCATATGGGAACAACTTGCACTTTCTGAAAGTGGCCCAGTGAGAAAAACTCCCAAGTATAACTGTAAGTACAAAAGGTATGAAAAGCAGACACATTGATTAAAGTCATTGCAATTTTTCTTAACAAAATGAATATAAATAGAGCACATAGTAAAAATGCAAATGTAGTTTTACAAAAGACAACAGAACAAATCTATAGGTAACAAAATTCTTATAAGCCACGAATAACATTTAATATATATGTGTGCAACAATGGATCAAAACAAAGAAAGTAGAATGAAAGTAAAGAGAAGTGAAGTTTGGAACAGACGGATGTGTCACGGGATGACCTTGGTATGAATAGAGTGGGGCGAGCTGGATGTAGGAAGATAGGTAGGTTAGGGAGTGAGGGTAGGGAGTAGGTAGAAAAGAGCTAATTTGTTGGGATCTGGGAGAGGAAGTGAGGTAAGGCGTAGGGGTGGGTCATAGAGGGTTTTGCAGGGGAAACTGGTATGAGTAAGCACATTTTGGTGTGGTCTAGTTGAAGCAGGATCACGTCCTGGTGACCTAAGGTGCTAGTATGTAGTGCTAGTCAGTGAAGTGAGTACAGTATGGGTTATTTGTGTAGATATATATATATATATATATATATATATATATATATATATATATATATATATATATTCACTTCAGAAGCTCGAAATACTGAAATCGTGAATTTCAGTATCTCGAGCCTAAGAAGTCGAATCCACAAAACAATGAAAAGTAAAAACTGTGAAATTCAAAACCTCAAATACCGGAAGTTTTAAATTTCACGGTTTTACTACACACACACACACACACACACACACACACACACACACACACACACACACACACCATCCACCACACAAACACACACAATCACTATACTACATGAAAAAGCCTCCAGTATTTGAGGTTTTGAATTTCGTGCTTCTAAACTTTCGCTATTATGTGGATTCGGCTTCTTGGGCTTGAAATACTGAAATTCGACATTTTAGTATTTCGAGCTTCTGAAGAGAACCCATATATATATATATATATATATATATATATATATATATATATGTATACATATATATATATATATATATATATATATATATATATATATATATATATATGTATATATGTATACATATACATATATATATATATATATATATATATATATATCTATATATATATATATATTTTTTTTTTTTTGTGGATTATGGTGGGTGATGTAAAGGCATATGGCAGAATTGTGTAGATATGTATTGTGGACATGCATGTAGTATAGACATATTTATATACTGGTGTCCATGGTAGTTTAGTGGTTATTTCTCTCATTGCTTGATCGGAGTTGCCTTCTTCTACGTTTCTTCATCTTATTGGGTTCCCTGGTGTTTTAGTGGCTTATTCCTCAGGTTTTCTTTTTGTTGTTTTAAGTTGTTTCATGGTGGTCTAGTGTTTTTTTTGCTTGGTTGTGGCAGTTTTTAATGGCTAGTTGTGTTCCTGGTGGCATAGTGGTTATTCACGAGCCTGTACTATCAGTTGCGTCTGGGCGCGCATGTGCAGTAGCGCTATTGTGGTTTGTTATGAGGGAAAAAAGAACAAAAAATGCCTTCTTGAGTGCAGCAGGTAAGTGCTGATGGTGGGGGTTGGGCATGGTAATGGTTGATTTCTGTCCCTGGTGGCTGCAGTGTCTGTGTGGGGTTTGTCTGGATGGTTTTCATTGGTGGTTAGTGTTGGCTTTGTAGGGTTTGAATGGATGGTTTTTGTCCCCTGGCGGCTGGTGATGGAGTTGTGGAGTTTGTGTGAATGGTTTTGTTTCTCTGGGGTCTAGTGACAGCTTTGCAAGGTTTGTGTGGATGGTTTTGGTTCCCTGGTATTTAGTGACGGCTTTGTGAGGTGTGTATGCATAGTTCAGTTTTCTGGTGTCTAATGGTGGCTTTGTGGGTTTGTGTGGATGGTTTTGGTTCCCTGGTGGTTAGTGGTGTCTTTGAGAGTTTTTTGGATAGTTCCATTTGTTTTTCTTTCCCTGGTGGCTAGTCGCAGCTTAGGGAGGTTTGCGTGATCGCTTGTGTTCCCTGGTTGCTAGTGGTATGTCCCTGGGTCTTGGGGGAGTATTCTGGTCTCTTTTGGATGCTTTATCCCTGGTGGTTAATGGTTTCTGGGCTGTAGGTAAGCTGTCCAGATTTCCGCATTTGAGCAGATAGTACGCGTATGCACAGTAGCATTGGCAATCATGGATTGCCTTCTTTATTATAAAATAAAAAATAAGGAAAAGCAGCAGAAGAGTATACATGTGAAATAGTTAGTCTGTATGAGCAGGCAGGGGGATCAAGCTAGGTTCTTTAGGTAAGTAGGGTCTGGGGTGTATTATAGCTAGCATTTAGTGTATATATAAAAAATATATATATATATATATATATATATATATATATATATATATATATATATATATAAAATCATATATATATATATAAAATCATATATGTATAATGAATAAATAGCAGATTATAGATGGCATAGTCTGGGGTGACGGGCATTAGGTGGTAGAAGTAACTAGCTGTTAGATGCACAGGATTGCAGTTTGACATGCAGAGGTGCAAGCTTCAAGTCCCAAGACAGTCAATTTTTTATTTCTCCTGGGCTGACTTACAGAAGGTAGGTAGGGGGTTTAAGCAGTTGCGGGTAAGGGTTTAGGAGAGATGATAGGCATAAGGATTTTAGGAATTATGTGTTCTGTTTGTCTGCAGGTACTGGTTGGTGCTAGCATGCATTTCTTTAAGGTTGTTTTAACAACAATTTTTTTTTTGTTTCTTTAGGTTATCATGGCTGAAAGGCTGAGACAGAGGTGGACCAGTATTGTGGTGCAGGCTGAGGACCTCTTTAAGGACATTTCTACTGAAGTTCCATCAACTAGTGCTCAGGATACAAAATCTCAGTGGAACAGGCAGACAGTGGCTACCACCCGGGGGTCGAGGGCAAAGAAAGCCAGACAGTCCGCTTCGGAGGATGTGGCAATGGCAGTTGGGATGCCGCTGGTGGCTCCTTCATCTTCTGCAGGTAATTCTTTATCAGGTCTGACTAGAAGTGAGGATATAGTGGCAGCTATGGGAGGGGCATCAGGGTGCAGTGAGGGGGTCCAAGGTGAGCTAGCAGATAGGGGTTTAGAGGCGTTTGATGATTGTGAAGAGGTTTTTGATAATACTCTATAATTGCTTGATCTGGATTTGGGGTCTGACTTGGATGTTGTGGGGTCTGATTTTGGGTCACGGCCGGGGAACTGGTTGGTGACACAGGCCTTACAGCAGGAAGGGACCCCCATTGTTTTGACTCCCCACATATCTTTGGTGGTGAAGGAGAAGATTTGGAAAGGGGAATTCATTGATATTTTTGAATTGCTTGATGCCAATGGGGTGCACCAGTTGACAGAGACAGAGTCGGCTAATGGGAAGGGCCTTTTGGCAGCATTGGCAGCCATAGGTCGCAGAAGGGCAGCTAGGTTTCGGCCCAATTCGTGGGATAACTGGGTCCTTGGTTTTATATACTACATTGAGGTTTGGTTGGATTGGGATACTTTGCTGGCTCTTCCTCTTCTGGCCTATTTTGTGACTATCAGGGAAGCACAGAGGCTGCAGCCAGGCTATGAATGGTTTTGGTATGATCAGAAGTTTTGTAAGCGGAAAGCGGTGGATAAATCCATGTGGTGGGATATTAGACACCTGGACATTTGGCTTTCTACCATGATGGACACGGGTGTAGGGAGTAGTGGATTGGCTCAGACATCGGAGGAGTGTGCTGGGATATGTTGGGCATTTAATGCAGGAAAGTGTTCTTGCGTAGGTTGTAAATTTTCCCATATTTCCTCTAGGTGTATGGGAGCTCATGCTGTTACATTATGTGCGGGGGTGGGGGCCTTGCTGGGGGGCAGATGTCTTATTCTGTGAGACCTAGAGGTTGGGTTGGTTCTCGCTTGGCATTGGTAGGTGGGCAAGGCCGGGGTACCTTTTGGGGCAAAGGGGGGTCCTTTTGTGGAGTTAGGGGGGTGACCAAGGGACTCATTCCCTTATTAAGTTCCAGATTTTGGAGTTGTTTCTGACCCATTATCCGCAGCCAAGTGTTGCAGGGCAATTGATTGAGGGTTTTTCAAGGGTTTTTCAATTAAGTCCATGTTGGTGGGAAAAAACTTGAAGTCTGTACAGGGGTGGGAGGAAGGGAGTTTTGCAGAAGTTGATTGACAAGGAGTGTCAGGCAGGGAGATTGTTGGGTCCATTTAGTTGTCCTCCGTTTCCTAACTTTAAAGTGTCACCGTTAGGTTTGGTTCCTAAGAAAAAGCAAGGTGAATTTTGTTTGATTCATCATTTGCAATACCCTGGGGGTAAGTCTGTGAATGACTTCATACCCAGTGCAGAGGTTGAGGTCACGTATTCATCACTGGATGATGCGGTCTGAATTATCAGGAGTTTTGAGGATCCTTGGTTTGTTATAGTAGATATTGAGTCGGCTTTTCATTTATTGTCAGTGTGGGAGGAGGATTGGCCTTTGTTGAACATGGTGGTTTGGGAAAAAATTTATTTTGACACTGCCATGCCTATGGGATGTGCAGTGGTATGTTCCATGTTTGAAAAGTTTAGCTCAGCACTCCATTGGATTTGGCAGCAGAGGGTGAAGGATCAGCAAGCAGTTCACTATTTAGATGATTTGTTGTTGGTGGGTGATGGCTAGGATAAGGTTCAGGCAGCTTTGGGTGAGTTTGTGGGGATATGTGAGTCCCTCAGAGTTCCTTTGGCTAAGCACAAGTTAGAGGGCCCTGCAAAAGTGTTAGATTTTTAGGGCTTGTTAGCAGATGCAGGACAAGGTCTGTTTTGTTTACCGCAGGACAAGTTGGTTAGCTTTGAGGAGGATGTATCCGTCTTTGGTTTTGAAATGGTCTGAGATTATTCCCCGGTTGGTGTGGAGAGAGGTGAGGAATTTTGTGCCAGTGGAGAGGGGTAGGAGATATGTTAATTTTACGTTGGCAAAATGTTTGAAGGACATTGGGGTGCATACAATATGGCATGTGGAGTTTGAAAGCAGGGACCCTGTATGGTATAGGTCGGATGGAGTTCATCTCAATGATTTTGGGCTTGATTTATTTCATCTTAACCTGGGCATGAAGGTGGAGGATCTATTGAAAAGTGGAATAGTCTGAGGGGGAACAGCCCTTTGGGCTAGTGGATGGAGAAGAGGGTTAGGCTTGACCCTCTTCTGTCCCCCTCAGTAGGATATTTGGAATTGATGGTGGATAACTTGGAATGGAATTATGGAATTTATGACATTAAGGTGAGCGGGGATGCTGCCTTCATGATTACTTTGATAAGTGAGCAAGTGGGGGATGCTGCTTATCCAAGAGTGAGCGGATGCACTGCCCTTATGTTTACCATCCTATTTGTTGCAATGTTGAATTTGTGTGGTTCAATAAAATTTGATGTTTGTTATTCATTTTCATTATAATAAAGGTCGGCAAATGTCTTTGGTTGTTTGTGTTGACTTATTAGGACCGTGACAAGTGAAGTTTGGAACAGACGAATTTGTCATGGGACAACCTTGGTATGAATAGAGTGTGGGGGGGGGAGCTGGATGTAGGAAGATAGATAGGTTAGGTAGTGAGGGTAGGGAGTGGGTAGGAAAGAGTTAATTTGTTGGGAGCTGGGAGAAGAAGTGAGGTATGGCACAGAGGTGGATCTTAGGGGGTTTTGTAGGGGAACTGGTATGAGTAAGCACATTTTGGTGTGGTCTTTTTGCCCTCCCAGCCCGCCCTTTTGGTGTGGCTTGAGGGGTGGAGAAGAGGGTCAGGCTTGACCCTCTTCTGTCACCCTCAGTAGGATATTTGAAGTGATGGTGGATGACTTGGAATGGAATTATGGAATTGATGATATTAAGGTGAGCAGGGACGCTGCCTTCATGATTACTTTGATAAGTGAGCAAGTGGGGGACGCTGCTTATCCAAGGGTGAGCGGGTGTGCTGCCCTTATGTTTACTATCCTATTTGCTGCAGTTGAATTTGTGTGGTTCAATAAAATTTTATGTTTGTTATTTATTTTCATTACAATAAAGGTCATCAACTGCTTTTGGTTGTCTGTGTTGATTTATTAGGACCGTGACAAAGTAATTTGTGAGAACAAGCTTTTAAAAAGCAAGGTTTTAGAAAAAACATATTTAAGTAACATGTAAATGAAAGTAGTAGTTATACAGCAGTGTACAGTAGGAGGAGGTAAATAGACATGTCTGAGAGGCAACATTAGGGAAATAGAGCTGCCAGCAAATAAAGTAATTGGATCATGGTAGAGGTTGAAAAAGATGAATAGTAGATAAGCTGAATGAGAAAAGGTTTGGGGAAGGTTGATTAAGAGGATGCAGGATTAGTGTCATGAATAGAGGCTGTAAGGTGCCATTGTAAGGAATGTGACTGGGTAGATGAAGATACAGAAAAGAAGTGATATAAATGGGGATGAAAGAAGAGGAGAGAGAAAAATTAAGGTAGTGAGCCAGGAGATGTTGAAGGGAATTAGCTGGCTGTATTAAAAACAAGTATAAGCTGTTGGGAGAAGATTAGGAAGTAATTAGAAAAGGGGAAAGGAAAGTAGGTAGTTTAGGGAGAAAGAATGATTGAGACACTGGCAAACATGTAACATATCAGTATAGTGTCTGTAGATAAAGTGAGGGATAGCATAGTTTAGAATAGATACAATTATTTTGTCTAGCCAGGATTTGAGCAGGAACACAACCTTTTGTTCTTCTGGTATTGTTTTAATTGACAAATCCAAAATGCCTGCAGAAGAGATTGGAGTCCACTCTGTTGGTGCCAAAATAAAACACAAGTTTAATAATACTTTTGGTTTATTACCAAAATACTTTTTTTTGGTAAAAATTACCAAAAGTATTATTAAACTTGTGTTTTATTTTGGCACCAACGGAGTGGATTCCAATCTCTTCTGCAGGCATTTTGGATTTGTTCGTTATTCTACTTTTTCCTGGTTACTTGTTTTAATTGAGACTTGAAAGATTTCACCTGAGGTTATTTGTTTAAGGGCAAGGAAAATGGAGTTCCATATTTTAGAGATGTAGAATAGAGTAAGTCACCAGAAGAGTTGCTTCATTTAACAATTAGGAATAGGATTTTATCTTCTGAGTGAAGATGCATTTTTTGATGTGTAGTGTTGATGGATGTGAGTTAGGCTAGGGCATTTTTAGGTTTGTGAGTAAGGTTGTATGTGGAAAGCAGATGAGATATAGTCAGCGAATGAGGCATTTCTGGTCAGTATGGCTCTTTTACTGCTACACAGTGGTGATATTTGTATGTCAAATTAGCAGCATATTTGACTACTTTGTTGTAACATAGGAAGTTAGTTTGGGTTGCCTTAAGATTAGAGAGTATAGGGGTAGAGAGAAGAAAAGTTGAAGCAATCTATTTTCTAGCAATGATGTGTTAGATAAGGTTTTATCCAGTAGAGAGTGCTGATTTGTTCTGCTTTTTGCTACATCTTTTAGATGGCAGTCAGATTTCAAGTTGTCATCAGTTATTACACCTAGTAGCTTTGTGTGGGTCAGTTCCATAAGCTGACAAATGCTTGGCATCCTCGCTAATGATTCTAGAGTGTTGGTTTGCATCTAGTGCCATCCTAGCAAAAGCTACATACTTTAAATTGAATTTTTATATGTGTCTAAGTTATTCAAGTGTATTGATGCTGTATTTTAAAATTATTTATTGTATTTTTTCTGCATTTTACCATTGCAAAGTGCCATTGATTTTTCACTGTCATTGCTGCATTGTAATCTTTTTAGAAGTGAGTTTCTAGCTAGTGGTTTGAATTGTTATGTCAACATTCACTTTGAAGCTACTGTAGTGTGGTTTTACATTAAGAAGAATTGGGACTGCTTTTCTAGTGGTAGTGGAAGATAGCACTCTTATACCTCGCAATCTATAGCTGCAAGAAATCTGGACAAAACCAAAAATAATGAGGGAACAGAGGCCCCAAAATAGGGGCAAACTTTAAATATTGCTCTTATAAACTTAGAAAGTTAATGTACTAAAATGTTTTGTTTAGCATTTATTTTCTAAAATATATGAAGTCTAAAACTCAAATGTATGTTATTATTTAGTGGCGTCAGTCCTCAATGATTTGCCAGACAACACACACATTTTATGATAGACTGACCAAAAATAAGAGGCAAAAATCTGTCCATTCTGCAAATATCTGGGCATTTGATAGGTATGCATAGTCTGTCTGAGCTGGGAATCCCACAGGGAGGCATTAAGTGCAAATGTTTCATTGGTCAGATGGCTAAGTAGTCTGTTTAGTCATAATTTCTGTTTCTATAAATTTGACTTGTTTGCATGGCTCTTGGCTCAGTTTCACAGAGCTCACAAATGCTTGGTGTTCTCTTCGGTAATTCTAGAATGTTTGTGTGCATCTAGTGTCATCCAAGTAAAGCTAAGTAATTTAAAATAAAATGTTTGTGCTTTCTAAGTTATTCGAGTATATTGCTGCTATATTTTCAAATTATTTGTTGCATTTTCTCCACTTCAGCTTTGTAAAGTGCCATTGATTTTTCACTCTGTGTGCTGCTGTTCTCTGAATTGCAATTATTTTATGTGTGTTTTTAGCTAGTTGTTTGAATTCTGTTAGCATTCACTTTAAAGCTAACTGTAGTGTGTGGTTTTACATTAAGGAGAGTTAAGATTGCTTTTCTAGTGGTAGTAGAAGGCTGCATCATCTGTTTGAACTGGGAATCACACAAAGATTGTTTCATTGGTCAGAGGGCTAAGTAATATGTTCAGTATTTTTTTCCTGCTTCTATAAATTTGCTGCCTTTGTATGACATGGTTGTAGAAAAATGGCAAAACAATAAAATTCAAGTCAACTTTAATAAAATCTAGTAACATCTAGTAAGTGCTTTCATCTTATATCCAAGAATTCACCAGATTGAATGAACAAAACACAAGCAAACATTTAAATACCCACTTTGGTCACATGATACAATTAAATAGCTAATGCTTAATCCTCTTACTTTAAAAAAATAAATAAATAAATAAAATTCTTCTTGTCATTAAGGCCAGGTGGATAATACACATCTGACTTCATTTGCCATAAATACTCTTTCCAGTCAAGCTCATCCTCGGCATCAAATCTGTTTTCAAAATTTAAAACTTGATCCATCACAATAAATATGAGGGCAAATTTACATGCAGCATTATTATAGTGCTTGCTTAAAGCATTTTTACTATCACCTATTGTTACTGAATAATTATGTTCATAGATTCTATGATAAAGTTCCCTTGTTGTGCGTCCTACATAAAAAGCAGTGCAGGATATACATAAAATTAAATATGCAGCAAACTTAGACTTATAGGTAAAATGTCCAACAATATTAATTTTCACATTGTTAACAGTAACATCTGTAATTCCAGTTAATAAATACTGATAGAAACCACGGTTAAAACATTTGAACATACCCCTTTTAATGCACTTTTTTTTAAGAATAAAACTTTGACCTAGATCGGAAAACGTCTTTTAAGATTTTTCCCTCTGAGAAACAAATAGTGGTTCTTCACCTACTATTTTTACACATCAGGGAAACTACTTAAAATATTCCAATTGTTTCTAGCAATATTTTTAATTTCTATTTGATCTAAACTATCCTTCACAATCATAGAAGTCTTATAACTACTGCCAATAGACTTTTGTTCACAGTAGTATTAATGACATTAATGCCACCTTTTCTTTTCTCTAAAACATCCATAACACTTTATTCTACTACCTTAATAGGATAACCTCTATTTATAAACATAAAGACATACCTTCATTTATAAAAGCCTGATCATTTGGAGTAAGTTTGTTCATCCTCATTAATTTACCTTTAACAAGATTAATTTTAGTTCTATTCAAATGCATACTATTACTCAAATAGGCATTATTTTGAGTATATTTTTTCAATATTTTGATTGTTATATTATTCTGCTTAAGCATGATCACATACATTTGCCTTATTTAGATGTAAATTTCAAGTACTTGCTAACATTAATTAAATATTCTAAAAAAAAGTTTCAAAAATGTCAGTATCACCTCTCCAAATTAAAAAAAAACATTATCAATAAAGCTTACATTAAAAATGATATGAGTAAAGAAGACTACTAAAAATACCTCTCTCTACAAGGCATTCATAAATATGTTGGCATAACTTGTGGCCATCGCAGCCCCAATTCCAACACGTTAATTTGTTGTTACAATTTTGAATTTAATTTCAATATATAACTTAAAATAGTATTCAGCATTTCCATAATAAGATGGATATTATTATGCCTAATTCTAGCCTAACTTAATCCATTCCAGTCTCATTCAGAATGTCTGTATAAAGAGACTCCTCCGGATTTATGAAACTTTTATATTATGCAGGATTAGTCTAAGAGCTAATTTCAGCAATATGGCCGATGTGCGAACCAGGAACGAGCACCCGGGACATGCACGTGAGCTCTTAGACTAATCCTGCATGGACCGAGCTCCTGTATGCAAACTACCTTCATTTGCAGGTGAAAACCATGCAAATGAGGGCAATATGCGATCCAGGAAGCTGGCAGAAGCCCGTGCAGGACAAGTGTAGTCTACAGAAATGTACTTGGTTATTAACCAAGTACATTTCTGCAAACTACAAAACAGAGCTATGACAGCACCAAATAAAGGCTGCATATCATTGAGGAAGCATGCCAATGGCCAACTAGAAGGCCATTGAAACTGCAAACTGTTTAAAAAATTAAAAAAAAACTTTTTTTTTCCGCCAATCTTAGCTGTTTAAGCATAGGGCAGCAGCGTGCAAACATCCTAACTAAAAGCAGTATCTGCCATGCAAGTCAATGGTAGGCAGAAGACAACCTGGCCAGTGAGCAATGGTTGCTAAGGGGGGAGGCTCATTGTGGGACATGTAACTATGCATTAGCAGGCAATCCTATGCAAATGAAGGGAAGGATAGTGAATCCCAGTTTTCCCCAGGGTGTGAGGCAGGTCCCAAGAGTGTAAGAGTATAAACAACTGAGTGCAAGACTAGGATATAGGTGACCTCATGGGGGGGTGTCAGGCATACTTTAAGTGGATTGGAGCCCCATGGCTTGGGATTGCTGTGCTAAGCTAGGGGTGTGCCTAAACCTGCCTAGCACTCTTTACAAAGTGTAAGCAGGTGTGCGCACCGCACACCAGGTCTTACAGGAAGAAAAAAGAAGTTAAATGAAGAAATAGCAGCTCTGTGCACATTTGAGCACTCTGTTTGCGCAGCTCGCACACGGGCTTAAACAGGGAGGCAATGGGAAGGGAAAACAGCAGTAGGAAGGTAATCAAGAAGAACTAGCTTAGCTGAAGGGTGAAATGTATCAGAATCAGCCAATTACACAGGCAGCAGACCAGCCCAGCAAACCACTATAAACTATGCAAACACTCTTCCCCCTTGTTTTTCCCAAAAACTCTGCACCACCGGTGTATATGAATGGGGAAATTTTACAAAACAAAAGCAAGAGAAAGAATGTTAGGGGCTGCTTTTGCTATCATACACCAGCATGTGCAAGAGGCTGAGGGTGGTGAGGATGTGAATGCTGCTGAGCAACCTACAGTGAGGAGACAGAGAAGAGTGTACAGACCTAAGGTAACCTACCAAGGGCTACTTGAGGTGGAAATAGTGGAGTGCTATAGGATGGACAGGGACCTCCTACAGCAAATTGTTGAGCTGTGCCGGCCACGCCTCACACACAGAACTAACAAAGGAGAACACATCTCAGTCGATACCAAGGTATGTGCAGGCCTAAGAATACTAGCTACAGGTACCTTCCAAAGGCCAACTGGCAATATGATGGGGATTTCACAGGCTTCAGCATCTAGGGTACTCCACCAGTTCCTAGATGCCATGCCAGCTCATGTCGGTTAGCACGTATATTTCCCCATCACCCATGCCAGCATTATGCGTCTCTTCCACCAAATAGCAGAATACCCTGAGGCAGTGAGTGCAACAGACTGCATGCACATATGCGTCAAAGCACCACCTGGTGAGCGGGGTAGGGTCTACATCAACTGCAAGGGCTTCCCCTCCATCAACTGCAAGGTTGTGTGCGAAGCCCAGGGTATAATAATGAATGTGTGTGCTGGCTGCCCTGGAAGCTACCACAGTTCCCACATCTGGCATCTGACACAGCTGTACCAGACATTTGCCAATGGGGACATCCCACATGGTCTCCTAGTGGGGGATGCTGGATACGCACTAGAGCCATGGCTGACGACACCCATCAGAAATGCACACACACCTGAACAAGAACTCCATAATGAGGCACACGCACAAACATGAATCATAATAGAGCATGTGTTTGGGATGCTCAAGTCACGGTTCCAGTGTCTGGACACATCTGATGGAGCTTTGCAGTACTCACCAACTACATGTACCCAAATTGTCCTTGTATGTGCCATGCTACACAATATGATCTTGCGGAAACAGCTGCATCAGGAACAGCATGGGGCATGGCCACACAGCCCCCCACCATTGCAAAAGGCCTGCACAGGCATAGAGTGACTCGGAGGAGGAACAACCTGAGCCTGCCCCAGTAGGCAGAAGGAGGCATGCCCAGTATGCCCTGGCCTTGGCAAAGAGACAACGCATAGCACATGCACTGACACAGTAGGGACCCAGGGAATGACACCTCTCTCTGACTCGCACATACAGTAAAAGGGATGCCAAACATGACACTACCTGTGCTCAACCATGTATAGGGAGTGTACTATGTGCATCTGACATAGGCAGCTCTGCAGCACCACCCTCAATACTGGGACACCCACAAGGTAAGTGACTCACACATGTCAGTTGGGGGGGTTCATATACCCAACAACAGTTACAGCCAGCAGGATAGGTGTAGACAAACACAAACAAATGCTGTATTATGGCCTCTGAATGAGCCCTATGGGTAACCCCACCCCCAGGCCTACACAGACCGACTACAGCAGGCCAGGCAGTTGGATGTAAGTTGTGAAGGCTAGGAAGTCAGAAACTAATATGTAGGTAATTAAAGCTAAGATCTGTAGTACATTAGTATGCCTCTAGCCAGCACAATAGGTAAGACAACAGACTGAAATGGAGTACCTGACATACCAGTACAGTCCTAGCAAATGTGTACAAGTGTCAGGTGTGCCCCCCCCCCCCATCCTACGTACACATCTGGTGCATGTGCCAGCTGTGCAACATGACTGTACAAGGAAGTAGTCATCTAGTAGCAGTATACACATACCTGTGACATATGACCCCCGTGTGTGCCCACATGTAGCATATCAACCCCTACATGAATGGGTTAAGGCCCATGCATACACTGCCCTCTCCATAGCAGTATTATGACAAGCCTGCTGAGGTCATCCAATGTGAAATACAGCTTTGTGAGAGCTGTAGCTCAGTAATCTCCATGGCACGTCCCATAACTGCGTACTGCTGTAGTGATAAACTAGTTAGGTAGTAGTTCTACCCCAGAATTGACAACTGTGTGAGTGTGTGTTTGTGTGCATTCCTGTCTGTCTCTGACTGTGTAGAGAGAAATATTTTTTAGGCTACTCACACTCCATACAATTCATATATTCAACTTTGGTAAGGCTGCTGATGTCAGTCACCTAGAAATACACCTCTGGGAAAGTCATAGCCCAGTAATCTCCGTAGCGCTTCCTGTAACTGGGTACTGCTGTAGTGTGATAAAGTCGTTAGGTAGGTGTTCTAAGCCCAGACCTGGCAACTGTGTTTGTGTGCAAATCTGTGTGTGTGTCTAACTGAGTAGAGAGCAATGCTTTTTGGGCTACACACACTCCATACAAATCATACACTCAACTTTGGCAAGGCTGCTGATGTCACCCACCTAGAAATACACCTCCTGGAAAGTCATAACCCAGTAATCTCTGTAGCATGTCCTGTAATTGCGTACTGCTGTAGTGTGATAACGTAGTTGGGTAGGTGTTCTAACCACAGACGTGGCAACTGTGTGTGTGTGTTTATGTCTGACTGAATAAAGAGCAATGCTTTTTAGGCTGCTTACACTCTGTACAAATCATATACTTAACTTTGGCAAGGCTGCTGATGCCACTCACCTAGAAATACACCTCTGGGAAAGTCATAACCCAGTAATCTCCATAGCACATCCTGTAACTGCATACAACTATAGTGTGATAATGTAGTTAGGTAGATGTTCCAACCTCAGACTTGGCAAGTGTGTGTGTGTGTGTGTGTGTGTGTGTGTGTCTGTCTGTCTGTCTGTCTCTGACTGAGTAGAGAACAATGCTTTTTTGGGTACTCACATTCCTTAGAATTCATATACTCAACTATAGCAAGCCTGTTAATGTTACCCACCTAGAAATACACCTCTGGGAAGGTTGTAGCTGAGTAATCTCTGTAGCGAGTCCTGTACCTGCGTACTGCTGTAGTGTGATTTCGAACTTTGGTAGAGTTCCATCTCCACCCATGGCAGTTCTGGATGTTTTGTGTGTGTTTCAATGTCTGTGTATGGAGCAAAGCATTATAGGCTACTCAATCACAGAACATTTCAAATGCCCTACTTTGGCAATCCTGCTGATGTCATTCATTGTGAAATACGTATTTGGGGAAAGGATTTCTCTAGTAATCCCTGTGGTGCATCCTATAACAGCTCCATGCTGTAATGTGAAGTGTGATATAGACCTCGGTCAGGGGTTCCATACCCACACATGTCAGTTGTGGATGTTTTGTGTGTGCTTCACTGTCTGTGTTAGGGAGCAATGCAGTTTAGGCTAGTCACTCACAGTATAGTTGAAATGCCTTTCTTTGGTAATCCTGCTGATGTAATTCATTGTGAAATACACCTTTGGGGAAGGATTTTGCTAGTAATTCCTGTGTTGCATCCTATAACAGCTCCAGGCAGTAGTGTGATATGGACCTCAGTCAGGGGTTCTATACCCACACATGCCAGTTGTGGATGTTTTGTGTGTGTCTCACTGTCTGTGTAGGGAGCAATGCATTTTAGGCTAGTCACTCACAGTACAGTTGAAATGCCCTAGTTTGGTAATCCTGCTGATGTCATTCATTGTGAAATACACCTTTGGGGAAGAAGTACTCCAGTAATGTCAGTGGCGTGTACTATAACTACGTAGTGCTGTAGTGTAATAAACTAGTTAAGTAGGGGTTCTACTTCCAGACATGACAGGTGTGTGTGTTTGTGTGTGTGTGTGTGTGTGTGTGTTTGTAACTCGTATCCTGTGTAGAAGTGGTTGTGAGTGTGTGACACCTGTGGGCAATGTGGAGAGGGGGGGTTTGCTTATTTCTTTTATGGTGGCTCTACTATATATCACAATATCAACCATACAAGGATATCAGATGTAAATTAGCTGACAGGCTGGGGTGCAAAGCCATATCCATACATGTGACATCAAGGCCAACCAATCTCAGTTAGCAACCCCACTATTACCCAGAGCACAAACTCAACCCATGTGTCATACACACACACATGCCTAGACAATAGCCAGTATGTGGGTAGTACACTGCATATTGGCCACTGATAGTAACTATGCAGTGATAGCAGTGGGCTACACCCTGCCCATCTGTCCAATATGCAAGTACATGGAGACAGTGCACCCCCATGTTTCCCAATGGACACCTGCACCACCTGTGGTGTCTTCACATGTGACTCACAATGGATATACCATGCCTGACAACATGCCCTGTATGGACAGATGACACTGACATCAGGGAATACTGTTAGTAAATCTGCTGCCCATTACCAGGTCCTGCCACAGGTGGCCAAGACTGGCACATCTGATGATAATCTGTGTTCACAACATGGGCCAGACACCCCAGGTACAGTTCCACATGGCACTGTACATGCATGTAGGAGGTGTGCACATCCCAGACACCATCCATGACTAAGGAAGACATACATGGCAAGTGATGCACAGCATTCACCACACACAATAGTCACCCAGGTGACTGGATGGTTGATGCAATACCCACCTGTGCAGGCAAATGCAGACACTACAGACCTGAGCCACAATGCAGACCATTGTCATGTGGCCTGATGCCAAGGTATACCCATCGCCTACCCCTGTACAGCCTGCTGGCACAGTTTACCACCACACATCCGTGCAGACATGCACCCATGCATGTCAGAACTGGCACCCTGTGTGTTCATGTGTGTACTGTATGGTGCATATGTCCACATCCAAACTCAATACAACACCCCAGGGTATACTGAAGCATGCTGTCTGATGTCTGACACCTCCTCATACTCTGTGCCCATAAGACCTCCGTATGACCCATGTGGTGCATGTGATAACTGCACATTGATGTGTTGTGGCAATACCGCTAGTGATGAGTTGCACTCCTGGCCTTGCCAAGTGTGTCAATGTGTGTGCATCCCTGTGGGAGTGTGCCTGTGTTGATGCTGGCACTTGTTCATGCAGACAGGCATGTATACGTCACCTACCATATATCTACCATATCCCTGTTGCAGATGTCACTCACCATCACATATATGTTCTGAGTGCTCCACAGCAGGTAACCCATGTGGCACATCCAAGAACTGCATCAAACAGTGGTTGCACGACATAGTCATCGAGGGTTTGATACCCTTTACTGGTAGGTGTGTGACACAAACATGCTTCAGTTTTACTCTCCCACTCCTCCCTGACATGTATTTGCCTCTGTCTGCCTCCCCCACTCTCTCTCTGGTGGATGTGGAGACCCACACCTGCTTTGCTTAGGCAGCAGCATGTGTATCTTAAGTTATGCTCATGATCAGCTGATGGCCTCTGCACAAATTGCAGCCCTCCCCTAGCTGATTGCATGTGGAACAGCTGTGGTAACATTCCCATAGCCAATTGCATGGAAACACACTCCAATACCTAGGAACATCATGGTGGTGTTGGCCCTTTTCAGTCACTGTGAGCAGGAACTAGATCTGTTGCTTGGCAAACAGCATCTCAGAGGGAGTGGGGATTTACCTCTAACAACATACACTGTAGAAAGACGCCAACAAACAGGAGGGGGATGTGCCTAACCTGACTACAGACTGTAAGTGCTGCTATACTGTATTTGGAGTATTGTTGGTTTAACAGTCTTTGTCTGGATATGCCTGTCGTACATGTCGCAATACCTGCCATATCAGTTCCATGTATATGAGGAATCCCCATTTGCAGGGTCATCTGCAGACTAGGCAGTGTTGTGCCCTTGGTTTCATGTGTTTGCCACAATGCATCTATCTGTGGAATGCAGAAGGTAGTGTGAGGATTGCAGTCTGTAGATGGTGAAGGCTGTGACATTTACTGACTTCATATCCCTCATAGGACATATGTTACAACAAACCCTGTTACAATGGTAAATTTATGAGGTTATCACAGCAACATGTCTATACTGGCCCTGTGTATGTGCTGTCAGCCACACCTCTGTCAACTTTTGTACATATATCATGCATGAAGTGGCGCATATGTGCTATGCACCATAAATAGTGTCATCATATCTGATAACAAGCCACTGATATATCAACACGTGTCATGTACATTAGGGGTTATATTTCATGGCATAACCTGAACATTCTGTGGATGTTTGTACAGTACTGAGGTCTATGTAGTGATGGTGAATGTTGGCAGTGTGTGTATTGTTAATATGTACTTTAGCCTGTGTACTGACTGTGGTAGATGTCATTGTTCTTGCTCCCCTTCTATCTGATGTTACATGCTGCCCCACTGTATGGTACCATTTTGCCATACATGTTTGTAGGGCCATCCACACACATGTCCCATACCACAGACAGCCATCAGACAAAACTGTGTAGCAGCCCAGTATATGTAGGGTCATTCTGGGAGTGGCACATATGAGGATGGTGTAGAACAGACAGTAATATTATGCTAGCTTTTACCATATGTGGCTGTGGGTGTGTTCACAATGGTTGTGGTTATGCACTTTCACACAGGTGTATCTTACCCTGTGCTGTGACATGGCTGTTGAGCCTGTTATATATGCAGGTACATGTGCATTCCCCCATAGGAGATGTAGGCCAGTGTTCAGCCAGTCTGCCTGTAGCCTGTACAGAGCATTGTTACATGCCTAGCAGCTTAGTGTACTTACCCAGTGAGATGTAATGTGCAGATACTTGCCAGATGTACTGCTGCCGGGCCTCCCTTAAAAGTCATGTATGTCAGTCAGAGCAGTGGGATGCTGTACAGATGTATGTCAATATCTAGTGGGTAGCATGTGTCCATGGCACCCCTGTACCAGCAGTCATTATGTGTCAGGCCAGACAGGAGTGTGTGAATCCAAAACCTATGGTGGCATATGTATACCAGTCATTATGTGTTATGCCCATCTACATGTCTCTCTACATCCTTATTGTCAGGCCTGGTACATATATGCACTAAGGGATTGTGTGTATACCTCTGGACTGTACATTGTGTGTCCAACGTTCCACATACATTGGCCAATATCTCTGCTGCACTCCACAGGGGCATTGCATGCTAGCAGCGGTACTTTACAATGATTTCCTTAGGATGTCTGTCAGTAGCCAATGGCACACATGTCATAAGCAGATGTGACCTTCCACACACACACCATGTCTGTGAAGACAATCCAATGAGAGTAGCAGCAGTCTTGTAACATACCTGCTATACATACCTGATATCCCCTTGCACTATGACTTTGGGACTATAGGCGCTGGGATAGGGCTGCACTCCATGTCCAGGACATATGATGGAAATATATGTACATATACATATCCAGATATATATATATATATATATATATATATATATATATATATATATATATATATATATATTTATATGATTACACATGTGTAGTACTTCCAATTACCACTGTCATAGCAACCACCCACTATGAATCCCTACATCATGTGGGCTTGGTCCCTTTACATTTCCTGTATGATGGACATCCTTCCTGTGTGTGGGAATCAGTGTTACAGACAGCAGGTAGCAATACCTCTTACAGGAGAACCTGCACACTCAGGACAGCCACATATTTGTAGAAGGATCATGAACTACAGACACTGTGAGTAGAGTTGTGATATGTGTTGTATAGTACTGGTGTTACAGTGTGTGTGTGTGTGTGTGTGTGTGTGTGTGTGTGTGTGTGTGTGTGTGTGTGTGTGTGTGTGTGTGTGTGTGTGTGTGTGTGTGTGTGTGTGTGTGTGTGTGTGTGTGTACATACTAGTTTACCTTGGAATGCAGTTTGTCTGCATAGCTCACTACTGTGGGCCTATACTCTTGCTGGACAGAGGTATGCCTGTCATGTGTTGTCTTTCCACCACACAGGTCCTGTGTCAAATATTACACTGGAAGTGTGTGTGCTGCATGCTAACAGTACACGGATACATCCATTTCTGTTTCTAACCTCAATTCCCTGACTAAGGGTATGTTGCAGACTATTCTGTAACACCAGCACCTTGCTTAGTGTATGGCAATACTGTTCCACATATGTGCCTGTGTTCTAGCCTTTGTCCTCCATCTACATACCAAGCTTTGCACATATGTCATGCTGCTGGGGGTTGTTCTGTAGTGGGCTGTGAGTATATCACACTGCCATTGCTGCCATTAGTCCACTGCTGTTGTATCCTCCACACATACAGTGGGGCTGGGGCCATGTGTGTGTGGGCATCACCTACATAATACATGTGTGCCCTTATGAACTCCAGAGGACAGTGTATGTAACAGAGGTATATGGGCCTGTATTATTGAGTCTAGGTGGGGAGCACCATAAATGACCTAGGCTGTTACAAAATGTGGGGGTATCAGGGATGAGTTGCAGCAAGGTATTTGGATGTACAGTACCGTATACTTCACCTATATTTACATTACTTAAATGAATTGGGGTACTGCAAGCCTACTGCTTCCTGCCATACAGACTTTTCTGTTTGTTGGTGTGCTCGTGATGGTGTCAGTTATGCCTTGTGATGTGCCAGTTAAAGCCCATTTGAACACATAATGTCTTTACCACCTACTGAGTTTGTACAGAGTGTAGATTGAGGCTGCTGAACTACACTCCTGCAGTACATACTGTTGATTCTTTGGTATCCTGTGGCCCAGTCTGTCTTCACTAATGTACAGTTTTTAGGGCATGGCCTGGACAGCAACAGTTGTGAACCTTTCCAGACTACTATATTAGTGTAATTGTTTCACAGTTGCAGTACTCTGTTTATATGGTTGTCAGTGTCTGAACAGCTATATGACATGGCATATAGAACTGTAATAGTACACAATTAAAGGTTTCCCATTTCTGCAAACCTGTGTGTGTCATCTTTCCTATGACCTTTCTATGGGTATATGTTGCAGGCAATGATTGACATTTGTATGGGTGGCCCATACAGTGTCCAGTTGTTTAGGTGTTAACTGTAGGCATAGTGGCTGTTCCATATTGTGTGCACCTTCTACATATGTATCATACTCTACATATATCTGCGTGTGTATGTGCAGTCACACACACACACACACACATATATATATATATATATATATATATATATATATATATATATGTATATCTGTATCTGCACCTCTGTGTCTGTGTATCTGTATCCTGGGTATGTTAATGGCTTCCTCATATCACATGTCCTATGGGAGGCAGACTGTACTTGGTAGTGTATTGCAGGGTGCACGTATTTGGCTGTGGGGGGGATGCCTATACATATGAGATATATAGTGTGTGGGGCCTCTCAACTCCATTAACAGTGCATGTGGACATATGTGTATTTGTTAAAATGCCATTGCTATCTACAGATGTATGGCCATATATACCAATATAGATGCATATATCTGCTAACATATATATAACTATCTCCGTATATACTTACATAGATATGTATCTGCATACACATATGTAACGTGCTGTGTATATGTCAACATATAGGTGTAGACACATATATGTGTCGATTTAGGCATATACATGTATATATGTGCATATATATTGATAGATATGTATATAGTGTTATATATATATATATATATATATATATATATATATATATATATATATATGTTGTATCTGTTTAGATATTAATGTAGTTACACACACAAACATCTAGGTGTTGGTATACATTCTCTGTACTGTTTCATGACAGGACTGGATGATATGTTTCTGAAAACATTGATTTTCTTTGTATCTTTCATGACTTAGTGGTAAATCACTTTGTGTATGGAGTGCAGGGTCCTAGGTTCGAGCCTTGCAGAGGCAGTTTATTTTGTTGCTGGACAGAACAGGGGCTGTTGGATACAGAGCAATTAAGGCACTTTAAAGCAGTTGTACGTGGGTTTGCACAGGTTTGCGCAGAGGTAAGCACTGCTAACCACCGGTTACAGTTTCTCATGCTCTGTTAGCTTTTAAATTGCTTTACCTGTGTAGGCATAGCTTACCTCTGCAAAAACAAGCTTAAACCCACTTACCGCTGCTTAAAAGTGCCTAGTCCCACTTACCCCCATGCTAATTTCTTTAAAAGAAAAGAAAAAAGGGTAGACAGGAAAGTGGTGAAAAAGGGGCACAAAGAGGGTAAGACAATAGGGGAAATAGCTAGGCATGTGCAGGAAGGGTGTAGGAAATGTCCATCGCTGCCCATTTCTTCTACAGCAATAGCTGTGCGTATACACTGAATTTGGAGGTAGATTTGGTCCCTCAAACCCCTGGGAGAGGGGTGAGGACAACATAAATTTGTTGTGATTCCAATTAGATCAGGTTGCATGTGTCCAGTGGATACATGTGTGAAATTGACAGTTATGTATGGGGCGAGCTTCTTTTGTGGGAACAGGTTGCCCTTTTTTTTTCAGGTGAGAGTGGGATGTTGGGGAGGGGTAGTAGGTATGTTTGGGGAGGACAAGACAAACAAGATGCATACAGCAGTGGTATATGACATGTTGGGGGTAAACACCTTGCACGGGGAGGGGTGTTTGGAAGTAGCAAGCCCATCAGCCCCCAAATGGAAACAGTGGGACTGAGGTCCCCACCCGTGGGCTGTCACCACTGCACCTTCACAGCCCCAAATGTGGCTGTGCTGGGGGCTGTGTAGGAGGGGCAGGATCACCCTGTAATTGCACCACTCGGCCCTCAAGCTGGTGTAGCCAGTCTCAAAATTCCAGCTCGAGCTCCCTATGCACCACGGCCCGAACATGTTGACGGGTGACAACATTCAGGATTAGTTATAACAGCATGCATAGGTATTTCCATTAACCCAAAACACTGGATTTAACAAAGTTGCAGAGCAAGCAGAACACATGCATATATGGACAACCGTGGCCATTCAAGAGCATGCAGGTATCATTGATGGCAACAGGCCACTAATATGGGTGTATGTGTACATGGCATATGCATAGAAACAAATGTGAATATGTATAAACCAGAAGGACATATGTCCCAACAAAAGTTTGGAGTGTACACATACCAGTTGAGGAGTGTCATTGGGTTATTTTGCACATATAGTAGGGGTGAGAGATATATCTCTATATCCTTGTAGTTTTCACAACATTCTTAGTCACTGCAGTGACCTTTCCCTTACATGTATTATTACACTACCCAATGTCCTTATATTGTACACTGGTATGTTTATAGATTATTATATACACGACCTGTGTCTTACATACAGGCGTGACAAGATGCAGGTGTTAATGCAACATATGTTGAGAATTGCTGTCATACACTGTGGGTGAGGTGCTAGAGTAACAGGTTTGTTTTCATATACATTCTATGACTATGTACATGTTTGACTATCAGTGATATGTCATTAACAGCTGCCTACATTTTTTGGATCACCACACTGATTTTTTCAGGGGAACAGGGTACCAAGCTTGTGATATGGGCCACTTATCTGGACATGCTGGACAGATTGGAAGAGTTGTGGGATATGAATATGCATACAACTTTCAATTTGAACATTGTAGCAAATTCTCTACAGTTGTTGGGTGTAATTATGCATACAGCTTTCTATCTGAACATTGTAACAAAATCTGTACAGTTGTGAGGTATATTTATGCATACAACTTAGTAGCACTCCCAGGATTCAAACCCCTGCTGTGTGTGACATAAAATTATAGCTAACATCACAGTACACTGTGCTATCAGGGAACTGATGTAAACCTTTTGACTGTTTTCTATCTAAGTCTCCCTCACTTGTACAATATTTATTTATTTATTTATTTATTTATTTATTTATTTATTTATTTATTGACATTTGTTAACCGGGTTAGTCCAACTGGGCTTGTGGCCCATTTTCAGTGGAGACCCGATGAGAAAAGCTCCAATGATACATTTCTAATACAAAGTATAATATTACACAAAAGTATTGAGGTGAAAAGCAATTTTACATTTTAACAAATACATTTCTATTACAAAGTATAATACTACGCAAAAATATTGATGTGAGAGGCAATAATACAGAGCTAGAGTCTTACATTTGGTGAGTACATACAAACAAGTTAAAGTTCCAAGTACGGAGAAGGAGAAAAAATGAAAAATATGAAACAAAGTTTTATTGTGAGATAATGCAATAGGCTGAGAGTAAAACAAAGTATCTATATATTACTGCTATATGTGTGGAGTTATTCACATACCTTATGTGAGGTGTATAGGGGACTAAGTAGTTATGCAAATACCTTATGTGAGGTGTATAGGGGGACTAAGTAAGAATCTCAATAAGGGCAAGTTGGGGAGACTAAGTGGGGTCATTGCAAGGGCAGGTCCTGGAATTGAGAAAATATGTTTTTAGTTCATTTTTAAAGTGGGAGATATGTGAAATTCAACGTAAGTCAAGGGGAAGTCTATTCCAGGCATAGGTGACTGAGTGTTTATAGAGTAGTTTGCCAACAGACTTTGTAGGCTGGTAAATGTTAAGTAGTTTTTGATTAGAAGTGCGGAGGGTTTGGAATGGAGTGTAGATAGAGACTAAGGAGGAGAGAGATGGACAGAAGGAGGGTTTATAAAGGATAGAGTGAAGCATGTGAAATTGATAAAGTAGCAGTAGTTGGGGAAGTTCAAGCCATTGGAGAAAGTTTAAAGCAATGCAGTGGTGTGAGTTGTATGGGGAGTTAGTAATGAATCTGGCTATTTTATGGTATGTTTCTTGAAGTTTGTTAAGAGTGGTGGCCTGAATGTTGGTAAGTACTGGGGCGGCATATAGAAGGGTAGGGAGGAGGAGAGCTTGTGCCAGGGTAAGTCTAGCATCAGGAGTCAGGAATTTTTTGTTATGATAAAGTAGGCCTAATTTCTGGTGTGTTCATTTTATACATTGGTGTATGTGTAGGTTAAACTTTAGTTCATGATCGATGATGACCCCTAGAAGTTTTGTGTGCTTATCAGGTTGTATAGTTGTATTATTAGAAGATGTAATAACAAATGAGTTTTTATGGTGAGAATGAGAACGGGGAAGGAAAAGTAGGAGTTTAGTCTTTTTGGGCTTTAGGATCAGTAGGTTGTGAAAAAGCCATTGTTCAGTGGATAGTAGGGCTTGTTGGGTTAGGGTGTGTAATTTGGAAATGTTATCAGAGATGGAGATAAGTGTGGAGTCGTCAGCATATTGAATGAGTGACGATTCTTTACAAGAGGTGAAAAGATCATTGGTGAAGATGTTAAACAAAAGGGGCCCTAAGATAGAGCCTTGAGGAACACCAGCAGAGATGGGAAAATAGGGGGAGGAGGCTGAGAGCCATTTGACAGACTGTTCTCTGGCAGATAGGTAACTATTGAGCCAAGCAAGTGAGGAGGGGGATAGTTGTAGGCAAGCAAGTTTGGATAATAGTAGAGGATGAGAGACAGTATCGAAAGCTTTAGAGAGATCTAGGAAGAGACAGGAAATGAGTTTATTGTTGTCTAAGGCCTCAGCAATGGTGTGTGTGAAGGAGAGGAGAGCAGCAGTGGTGCTATGGTGGGGACGAAATCCGTGCTGGGTAGGGGTAAGCAAGTGGTGGCTAAGGAGGGGATTGAGAAGCTGAGAGTGGATACATTTTTCTATATCTTAGAGATGGGGGACAGAATGGCAATGGGTCGGTAGTTTGAAGGTTCTGTGGAGTTTCCACTTTTATGAAGAGGGATAGTAAAGAAAGATTTCCAGAGAGTAGGGACAGTTGATTCAAGAATAGATCGGTTTATTAGCATAGATATAGGATAGGCAATAGAGTCAGCAGCAAGTTTTAGGAATGTAGGAGTTAATTTGTCAGTGGAAGGAGAGCGTGGTTTTAGTTTGAGCAGTAGAGATTTGATATAAGTAGTGGGAACAGGCTGAAAGGAAAACAAAGCTGAGTTAGTTAGACCAGGAGGGGTAGGTATAGAAGTACAGTTAGAACTGGTGCTTATGAGATTTTGGATGTTTAAGAGGGTGGCAGTTTCTTGAGGGGAAGAGTTTGGGTATGGGGAGGGATTAGAGGGACTTCCAGGATAGAGAATGTTGTTGAGAGTTGACCAAAATTTCCAGGGATTGGATTTGTTATTAAGCTGGGCGGAACTGTAGTATGACTTTTTGTCATTAGTGATAAGTTTTTTTACAAGGTTCCTCAGTTGTCTATATTTGAGAAGAATTGGTGGTTATTTAGATTTAATCCAGGCTTTCCATGTGCTGTCTCTTTGTTTCATGAGGGACTTAGTCTCTCTGGAGAGCCAGGGAGCATGATTTGACTTTACTCTGATCTTTCTAGATGGAGCTAGGGAGTCTAGAGTACTCAAGAAAATGCTATTGAAAGTGATGACAGCGTCATTTAGGGGGAGCTGTTTAAGTATGGACCAATCTGTGTTGTAAAGAATAGAGTTGAAGTGGGAAGAATTGAAAGTGGATAATTTACTACAGTCCTTGATAAGGTGGGGTTTGGGAGTATGGTAATAGTGTCTAAGGATGGAGGTAGGCAGCTGGTCACTAAGGGAATCAGGTAAGGTGGTGGGATTTTAGTAGTGGTGGGGGGTATTGGTAAGGATCCAGTCTATTATGGAGCTGGAAGTAGAATTTTTATTGAAGCGAGTGGGTGATGATATAAGTTGGTGGAATCCATGAAGGAAGATGCTGAGTTGGGGGAGAGTCAGTAGTGAGTTTGGACCAGTTTATGTTGACATCGCCAAGTATAAGTGTCTCTTTTGGTATATTGTGGGAGAACCAGGAAAGGATGTTTTCTAGAATGAGCAGATTGTTGCCAGGAGGTAGATAGATGGAAGCTATAGCAAGTTTTTTGTGTGGATTCAGATGGCAGATAAGGATGATGAGTTCAGCTGGGAGGAAGTCAGGAATAGAGGAGGCGAGATGTTAAGGTTGTTAGAGTAGAGGATGGCTGCACCACCCTCTTTTCTACAGGTCTGTCAGATCTGAAGATGTTATAGCCAGGTGGGAGTATTTCACTGTCTGAAATGTGTGGCTTAAGCCAGGTTTCTAATAGGGAAAGAATGTTTGGGGTATTGAGAGCAATCCATGAGTGCAGCTCAGTAACCTTATTTCTTAGGCTTTGGATATTTATTTATTTTTATTTATTTATTTTATTCATTTTATATTTGTTGACCGGGCTTGTCTAGCTGGATACACATCCATTTTCAGTAGAGGCCCGGGGAGAAAAGCTCCAAGCATGAGTAAATTATAACATTCAAAACATCAAAAAAAAAATGACTAGTTTCAATTACATAGCAAGACATGATAAGAAAAGTTATTAATTTGTGGACAAAGTATGGTTTCATTAGAGTAGGTGTACAAAATAATCAAGTCTTGATTCTTTAGTGGGTTTCATGTACAATCAAGCAAGAGTTAATAAAGTATTTGAGCATTAACATTCCTTTGAAAAAAAGAATCATTAAGTTAGAAAAAAGAAGAGAATAGGAAGGAAAAAATTGAAGGTAAAAAGAGTGAGTAAGTAATAAATTATTCAAGAATTGTAGGGGGGTATTTGTCCTGAAAGCAGGAGAAAAAAGGGGGAGGAGAATAAAAAAGAAAAGTATGATTCAATCAGGCTTTGAGCAGGGGCAAAGCCAATGTATTTTTAGGTGATCTCTGAGGTGTTTCTTAAAGATTGGTGTAGAAAGGTAGGAAGGAAAAAATTGAAGGTAAAAAGAGTGATTAAGTAATAAATTATTCAAGAATTGTAGGGGGGTATTTGTCCAGGAAGCAGGAGAAAAAAGGGGGAGGAGAATAAAAAAGAAAAGTATGATTCAATCAGGCTTTGAGCAGGGGCAAAGCCAATGTATTTTTAGGTGATCTCTGAGGTGTTTCTTAAAGATTGGTGTAGATGAGAGAGAAGTGAGTGTACTAGGAAGCTTGATCCAGATTCTACCCACAACATTGGAAAAGAGTGACTCTTCCACTTTGTTATTAGATAAACTGTTGGCAATAAGTAATTTATTAGCTGAGCGTAGTGTTGTAAGATTTTTATATGGGGAGATCAAATTAGAGAGGATAGGAGTATTAGTAGGATGGTGCAGGATTTTTTGTGCAATCACCAGTTGATTGTATTGTAGTTGGTTTTGTAGTTCTAACCATATGAGTTGTTGAAGGTTGAGACAGTGGTGGGTTCTATAAGGGGAGCCAGTGGCAAATCTGGTTATATTATTGTAGCTAGTTTCAAGTTTGGTAAGATTATGTTTTGATAGGTTGGTATAAATGGCAGATGCATAGAATAGGGTAGAAGTAAGATGAGTCTGGCCAATGGATTTCCTAGCTAGTGGGGTAAGGAAGGGTTTTATTCTATACAGGGAGCCTAATTTTCTATTGACAGTTTTTATAGTATTGTTAACATGGGCATCGAAGTTGAGGTTATGGTCAATGGTTATGCCAAGGAGATGAGCAGTAGAATCAGGGGAAATGCAGGTTCCATTGTCAGAGGTAATAGCGAAGTGGATTTGTGGAGATTTTTTGGTGGGAGTAAAAAGTAATAGTTTAGTTTTTTTTGGGGTTAAGGCGGAGGCGACTTTGGGTGAGCCACTTTTCAACTGTCTTAAATACAGTTTGTGTAAGGGTCTGGAGAGAGGAAGACGACTTGGCAGTACAGATAAGAGTAGAGTCATCAGCATATTGTATACAGGTGGATTGTGGAAAAACAGTATGGAAATCATTAATAAAAATGGAAAAAAGAAGAAGGCCTAGGATAGAGCCTTGATGTACTCCAGTGTTCACTGGGAGGCATGTGGACAGATTATTGTTCAAGAGTACTGCTTGGTGTCTGTTTTCAAGATAAGATTTAAACCAAAGGATTGCTTGTAGGTCAAGAGTTTGGGCTGTTAGCACATTGATAAGTAGGTTGTGATTGACCATGTCAAAGGCTTTAGATAGGTCAATAAATAGAGCAGATGAGAGAGAGAGAAATTGTTTCGATTCCTGTTTATACAATCAATAAAAGTTAGCAGGGCAGAAGTAGTGCTATGAAAGGGCCTAAAACTGTGTTGGCAATTTGCAAGCAAGTTATTGAGGAGAAGGTGCTGAAGTAGTTGATGGTGAATACATTTTTCCATAATTTTGGCTAATGGGGAGAGTAGAGCAATTGGTCGGTAGTTGGAGATATCAGTAGATTTACCTCTGTTGTGCGAGAGGATTATATGAGAGACTTTCCATATGGAGGGGATGTAGCCTTCTGAGATAGTTCTGTTTATAAGGATGGAAACAGGGTATGCTATGGCTTTAGCTGCAATTTGAAGGTATTCTGCTGGGAGGCAATCAGCAGAGGGAGTGCAGGGTTTGAGTTTTTGAAGGAGTTTGCAGATAAAGGATGTTGGTACAGGTTGCAAATGTAGGGAGGGAAGTGGACTGTTAGTATGTAGTGTAGGAGTGGGGGTAATGGGAGCTAGTGTTTGAGTTAGAGTTTGAATAGCTTCAATGAAGTAATTGTTAAAAGCATTAGCTATTTGCAGAGGGTTATTACTGGGAATAGAGCAGGGAGAAGGAGTTCTAGCATGTCCTGGTTTGAGAAGTTTATTAATGCCAGACCAAACCTTTTGAGGATTTTTAGAGTGTGATTGTTGCTGGTGGAAGTAGTAGTTTTTTTGTCTGAGATTATATCCTTTTTGACAGCATTTCTTAGCTGTTTAAAGTATAGATGGTCTGCAGAGCTTTTAGAGGTTCTCCATTTTGCCCATATTTTGTTTCGTAGAAACATTTTTTCTTTAGTTTGTTTTGTGAGCCAAGGGGCTATGTTGGTCCTAACTCTGGAGGAGCGGATGGGAGCATGGCTGTTTAGAATTTGAAGGAATGTGGAATTAAAATAGGAGATTGCTTCATCTAAATTAAGTAGCTTTAGAGATGACCAGTTGCAGGCTTTTTGCTCATTTATAAAGTTCTCTGCTTGAAGTGTTTTTTAGAATGATAGGTAACAAAATTGCTATTTTTAGGGCTGTATTTCTTTTGTTTTGTAATGTAGGTTAGAATGTGATCACTGATGTCATCTGGGAGAGTTCCTGTCTTGTACTTTTCTGGGTGGCTATTTATAAGGATCCAGTCAAGAGTAGTTTCTTTATTACTTGGTTTGTGGATTCTAGTGGGGGAGTTTATTATTTGATTGAAACCAAATAGATTTATGTGGGTGTTAGGGTTGAGGGAATTACATGAGGTCCAGTCTATATTAAAATCACCTAATACAATCGTTTCCTGAGGTAAGTGGGTGGAAAGGCTACTAAGAATGTTTTCTAGAGTGTTAATATTATTTCCTGGAGGGATGTAAGAGCAGATTATATAGATTGATTTAGAGCTATTATTTTATTTTATTTTATTTTACATTTGTTGATCGGGCTAGTCTAACTGGATATATGTCCATTTTCAGTAGAGGCCCGGGGAGAAAAGCTCCAGGACAATAACAAATAAAAATGTAAAATAGTGTAGAATAAAATAAAGTTTACATAGAGCAAAAAATATTGATATACATTTAGGTACACACTGGTTAGTAATTCTTTACAAAAATATCAAACACACTGGTAAGTAACTAATTACAATACATCAAAGACAATGGTTTAAAAAAAAGAAAAAGAGTACTATTTACAAAATTATAGGATACAACATTTATAAAGAGTCAATCATAGTAGCTTACAAGTAAACAGTTCTATTTACAAATGAAATAAGAACAACAGTGTCAAGAGGGATAAGTAGAGGGAAAATTGGTAGAGTTAATCAGCTAGTCAGGGTTGTTGCAAGGGCATAGCCATTTTGTTCTGAGGAATATTTTCAGTTTTTGTTTGAAGAGGGGTAGAGAAGGAAGAGAAGTTAGGACAGTAGGTAGAAGATTCCAGTTTTTCCCAGTAGTGTTTGAGAACAGAGAGTCACCTGCCAAGTTGTTTGACTTACTAATGTTAACTAACAATTTATTTGATGAACGTAAATTAGTAAGATTTTTATAGGGGTTAATGATGTTTGAAAGTATTGGAGTATTATTTGGGTGGTAGAGGATCTTATGTGCAATGATAAGTTGACTATATTGAAGCTGATTTTGTAGCTCAAGCCATCCTAGTTGTTTTAGATTCTGACAGTGATGGGTTCTATAGGGATTACCAGTGGCAAATCTTGCAATATTGTTGTAGGATGTAGCTAGTTTGGAACAATTATGTTTTGACAGATTAGTATAGATTGGTGAGGCATAAAGTAGTGTTGAGATTAGATGGGAGTGGGCAATAGTAGATCTTGCTATAGGAGTGAGGAAGGATTTGACTCTATATAGGGAGCCCATTTTTCTGTTGACTGTTTTTATAGTGTTATTAATATGGGAGTCGAAGTTGAGGTTGTTGTCTATAGCAATTCCTAGGAGCTTGGTGGTAGCATCAGGGGTTATGACGGTACCATTGTTAGAAGTAACAGAGAAATCTAAAGGTATATGCGGTAAAAAGTAGGAGCTTAGTTTTTTTTTGGATTCAGGAGGAGGCATCGTTTTAAGAACCATGATTCTACTGTGTTAAATATTTCCTGAGTTAAGGACTGTAGTTCTGATGAAGATTTGGCTGTGCAGATTATTGTTGAATCATCTGCATATTGTATATAGGTTGCATGAGGAGTAGCTTTACAGAGATCATTAATAAAAACGGAGAATAATAGAGGACCAAGAATAGAGCCCTGGGGAACACCTAGTTTAACTGGCAGGTGGGATGATAGATTATTTTCCCACATCACAGCTTGCTGTCGGTTGCTTAGGTAGGAGCTGAACCATTGTACAGCTAGAGTATCGAGTGATAGTGATTTAAGAATGTTTATAAGCAATGTGTGGTTAACCATATCAAAAGCTTTTGATAGATCAATAAATAGAGCTGAAGAGAGAACATTGTTATTGCGATTTCTGTTAATGGTGTCAGTGAAGGATAAGAGGGCTGTAGTGGTACTATGGTATGGTCTGAAGCCATGTTGGCTTTGTACTAGTAAGTTGTGTTGTAGTAGGTGGTCCAGAAGCTGATGATGAATACATTTTTCCATTATTTTTTGCTAAAGGGGATAGTAGGGCTATAGGTCAATAGTTGGAATATTCATTGGAGTTGCCACCTTTATGTAGGGGGATAATGTGTGAGATTTTCCAGATGACTGGGATGGTTCCCTCATTAATGGTTCTGTTTATTAGGATTGATATTGGATAAGCTACTGCTTTAGCTGCTTTTTGCAGATATTGTGCTGGAATCTGGTCAGCAGAAGGTGTACAAGGCTTAAGTTTTAGAATTAGTTTGTAGATAAAATGAGTAGAGATGGGTTGAAATATGAAGGTAAGAAGAGCGCTAGAAATGGGGTTAGGGAGGCTAGAGCTGTCAGGGTTTAGCTGGCTGGAGTTTGATAGTAAGGATCTCAGCATTGGTATTTGAGGGTAGTGATACATCATAGGGTGAAACAAGAAGTTCAGGTTTGAACAAGATTGCTACACCCCCACCCTTTTTTGATGTACGGTCACATCTTAGGATATTATATCCAGGTGGGGTTATTTCTAGGTCATGAGTAGAAGCTTTTAGCCAAGTTTCTGTAAGGCAAAGAATATCAAATGCATGAGCGTGAAGGAGAGTGTGCAGTTGACTAATTTTGTTGTTAATGCTACGAATATTAAGTTGTGCTATTCTGAGGGAGTTATCAGATATTATAGAGGAGGTAACATTATTGAATGATTGTTGTTGTAGATTAACATTTAGTGGGGATGGGCCAGGATTAGGATGAATATCTCCACCTGTTAGAATGTTTGTGGATTGTATCGATGAAATTTTTAAGCTTTTATAGTGCTTGGGTGGGGTTAACTTGTTGGGGAGGTAAGTAACATGAGTACATCTATGGAACCTAGGAAGCAGATAAGCTGAAGTAGAGGTGATGTTGCTATGAGAGAAGCAGATGGGATGTGTAGTAGGGAGAGTATGCAGATAGGACACTTTGTGATTCAGAATGCAATGTTCATAAGCAGTGAGGGTGTAAGTTAAAGTTAGAAATATAAATAAGGAAGAAAAGACAAGAGAGTTTTTGAGGATAGGTTTATGTGAGTAGGCCATTTAAAGTAGTAGGATAAAAAGGTTATGTAAAGTTGATAGGTAGCTTAAAATATAGTTGAAGGGTAGGGTGAGATAAATGTAGTGGTAGGGAAGGATAGTCAGAGGAGGTAGAGGGGAGTGGGTGATAAACTAATAGATGTAAGAGGAGTGGTTATAATTACTGAGAATGAGTAGAAATGATCAAGGAGTGAGCTAAGGGGAGAAGTCAGGAGGAGTGGTTATAGATATTGAGGTAGAGTAGAGATGATGAGGGAGTAAGATAAAGGGAGGAGTTTATAAGTATATGTAGAAGGTGATTGGATGGATAGTAAAGTGGGTGTGACTTGATAGGTATAGGTGTAACAGCACTGGGGGTGGGTGGGAATAGGGGGTAGGGTAGTGGGATAGAGCAAGTAGTGAAGGAGACAATCCGTGAGAAGAACAGCCCAGTTAGAAAAGGTAAGCAGGTGAGTAGCATCAAGTGGAGCAGGTATAACTCAAGGCAAGGTAGAGAAGAGGAAAAAATATATTGCTTACTAGTCTGCTAAGGGTAGAAGGTGATAGGAGTGCAGGTTAGGGGCAGAGAGTGAGAATCTAGGGAATAGCTGGGCAACAGGGCAAGGGAGGAGAAAAATAGGAAAGAATAATGTAAAGAGCTAAGCTAGTATGAGTGGAAAGAGGGTAAGGATTAAGGCCTGGTTAGACTGCCACCTAGTGTTCAGAGGTGGTATTACAACAGGTGACTAAGGGCAGAAAAATAACTAGTTGGGAAGGATAAGGTAGGCGGTATGGGAAAGAAAATATTAGAAAATACTGGTCTTAGAGAGGAGTCTGGCTGCTAGCATTCCTGACACATAGGCCAAAAAATTTAGTACAATTATAAAACAGAGCTGAGAATAGCTATCAACAGGGTCAAGTGATAAGACGTACTTTGTAAAATGCTGCTCAAGCAGTAGTAAAGTATTGGGACAGCACAAAAAGTAGATCCAAATTGGCAAGGCTTGAAGTAGATGAGGGTATCCTTAATAGCCAGGAAGTTCCTTAGTTCAGAGTAGTGGATAGAGAGTTTGTAAAATGCTGCTCAAGCAGTAGTAAAGTATTGGGACAGCACAAAAAGTAGATCCAAATTGGCAAGGCTTGAAGTAGATGAAGGTATCCTTAATAGCCAGGCGGTTCCATAGTTCAGAGTAGTGGATAGAGAGTTTGTATAATGCTGCTCAAGCAGTTGTAAAGTATTGGGATAGCACAAAAAGTAGATCCAAATTGGCAAGGCTTGAAGTAGATGAGGGTATCCTTAATAGCCAGGAAGTTCCTTAGTTCAGAGTAGTGGATAGAGAGTTTGTAAAATGCTGCTCAAGCAGTAGTAAAGTATTGGGACAGCACAAAAAGTAGATCCAAATGGCAAGGCTTGAAGTAGATGAGGGTATCCTTAAGAGCCAGGAAGTTCCTTAGTTCAGAGTAGTGGATAGAAAGTTTGTAAAATGCTGCTCAAGCAGTAGTAAAGTATTGGGACAGCACAAAAAGTAGATCCAAATTGGCAAGGCTTGAAGTAGATGAGGGTATCCTTAATAGCCAGGAAGTTCCTTAGTTCAGAGTAGTGGATAGAGAGTTTGTAAAATGCTGCTCAAGCAGTAGTAAAGTATTGGGACAGCACAAAAAGTAGATCCAAATTGGCAAGGCTTGAAGTAGATGAAGGTATCCTTAATAGCCAGGAAGTTTCTTAGTTCAGAGTAGTGAATAGAGAGTTTGTAAAATGCTGCTCAAGCAGCAGTAAAGTATTGGGACAGCACAAAAAGTAGATCCAAATTGGCAAGGCTTGAAGTAGATGAGGGTATCCTTAATAGCAAGAAAGTTCCTTAGTTCAGAGTAGTGGATAGAGAGAATTCAGATGGTGGGTCTGGATCAGGAGCACACAGCAGCCAAATAGAATATTCAGAGAGTAAATGGTTAAGTCTTTAGCTGGGAATGATTGTTGTGACTGAGACTGATGATTGTATGAGGTGTAAGATGAGGGCAGTGTAGGGGTCATTGTGAAGGTGGCTGCAGGGAGAGTACGGGTGGGGTGAGTTGAATTGGGGCTGGGGTTGGGATGAACATCACCAGAGCAGAGTAGTTGTTTAGAGAGAGGAGCAAGTGTAATAAATGATAGAGTTTGTGTAGCTTTGATTTAGCTTTAGGGGAACGTTTAATAACCTGTAAAAAGGGTGGTTTGAATAGACTTGACGTAGAGGTAGTGAAGAGATCTGGTGAGATAGTAAAAGAAGACATAATTGGAGGTATGTTGGATGAGTGAGACGTTGGGGTGAATTGGAGTTGGTCATACAGGTTGGAGTGATAAGATGTGATGATAGAGAGAAAAAGAAGCAGTGTAGAAGATAAGAGTAGATGTAGCATGTTGGAGTAGAAAATGGTGTGGTTGGGAGAATAGGTGGTGTGTATGAAGTGATGTTAATAAGACTGACAGATTGGTGAGATGGAAGTGATATTAATAGGATTGACAGATTGTTAAGGTGGGAGTGGTGATTAGCAGGAAGTGGAGCTGTAAGGGATAGTAGGACAGGAAGGGGAGGGATAGTTAGGTATAAAGGTAATTGTAATGGGGTGGGTGGGAATGGGAGTAGGGTAGGGGCAGGAAGTGAGCCCTAGCGGGGCTACACCCACAAGGAAGGACTCAGAAAACAATCAGAGAAGCTGGTGAAAAGGACAGAGATGTGAGCAGAAAAGGCAGGGAGTTCTAGGAAGAACAGAAGTGGCTGGGCTGTGTTTAGGTCAGTAGGACTCTAGAAGTTGAGGCAGAAGTACTGACAACAGCAAAGGAGAATAGCTAGGAGGGGTGTACAGGACTGACAAAACTGTTAACCTAGATAGAGGGTAGCAGACAGGGAAAGAGGGTTTGGTAGGGGGTAGGAACAGTTCAGAATAGGAGGTATAAGTTAGAGAGGAGTAGAATAGATTGGATTGAGCCTGGAAGAAAAAGGGGTAGCTAGACAAGTGTAAGAGAGGAAATAGCTACAGGGTGTGGTCTGCAGATGAGAAGAAGCCACCGCGGGAGTACTCAAGGATTAATGGTAGCAGGTATCTTTTACAGATGAGGTGTACATACTTAGATGGTATTCACTTGGGAGGGATGCATGCTGGAGGTATTTGACTGTAGGTGAAAATCCAGCTAGAGTGGGCCAGAGGGTGTCAAGGCTGCTCAGGTAGCCTTATGTGCCTGAAAAAAAGAATATAAAGTGAGTTATAAGGGGTAGAGGGGAGATGTAAAGAGGGTTTGAGTTAGTATAGTGTGAGGAGTAAAGGGGAAGTGAAGTGTGTGAGTGTTTAGGGATCAAAAAATGGGGTTTGAGTCAGTATAGTGAGAGGAGTAGAGGGGAGGTGAAGTGTTTGAGTGTTTAGGGATAAAACAAACAGAAAAAAGGGAGGAGTTCAATTATTTGAGAAATGGGGGGTGAGTGTGGGTTTAAACTGAGTGCATGATAAATAGGGTGATTGAGATATGAGTGGGTGGGTAAAGTAGTAGTAGTAAAAGATACAGCAGTGTAGATAAAAAGTATCACAATACAGTGGAATAATTCAATATCACAATATAATGGCAAACAGGAGATGATAAAGACAGAGATGCAACATATGTAATGAACAGAATCAGCAGTTCAATTTTAAACAGAGTGCCAATCATACTAAAACAGGCTTACAGACATTAGCTATAATAAACAATTCAAATGAGCATTCAGTGCAGGTCACTTAAGCAGGGCCATAATCAACAGCTGAAGTCAGCAACAAAGCAAAGTAGGCATTCATTTAGAGTAGAATGTATAAAACAGAATATCAATAAATATATAGAGAAACCTCTAAAAACAGTGGTCGCTATCTGTGGTCTAGTTAAGGTAGTTGACAGCAGAGGCAGGATGGCAGGATGGAACCAAGAACAGGAAGAGCATAATATTTAAAAAAAACAGTGGTTCTAGCTGAGGTAGCAAACATAATTTAAACAGTGATTGCTAGCTGAGGTCTGGTTACAGTAGTCGCCAGCAGAGGTAGGGTAGCAGGATTAGAAACAGAACAAGGAATACTGTCTAAAGCAGAGGCCGCAAGCTACAGAAAGGTGGGCTATTGGCTGAGGAGTACTGGGATTAATGTTAAGGATAACATTGTTATGCAGGACTTCATACATATTTTATCTGCATACCACAGTGTGGGTGACACTGCTTAATATACAACAGTACTATTTATAGTATGCAACAGTTCACCAACATATAAGAGTAAACAGAAGCACTCCAGCGGTTATACCTTTTTTCACAGGCTATTACACATTTATTTCTATTGGTACAACACTTTCTAAGGCTCTTATATTTATTTGTTATGACAGTACATGCAGACTAATTACTAACCTGCCTCATGACGCAGCCTTTGCAACCTAGCATTATGGGCTTGCTGGTTTGCAGCCCACTCATCTGCAGCTGTCAGAGAAATACAGTGATATTTAGCCATACCTATCCATAGTATACACAAGCTAGGCAATTATTTACTACTTAGTAGAATGAGTACTTACTCAGTACTGGGGCATTGGGCATCTGCCGAGACTCCTGGATCCACTGTTCCAGTACATCCCCTCTCTGCCACTTCAGGTCAGCATGGTGGTGCCTGACCTGCTCACCAGTCCGGGGGATACCTGTAGCACTGGTGAGGTCACGGACGAGACTGTCCCAGGCCTTCACTTTATACTGCAAGCCCTGGTACTGGCCCTGCAGTAGTTTCTGCTCATGGTGTTTTACCAGGAGCCATACCATGAATTTTGATTCCTGGATGCCCCAGCACTCTAAATCAAGTGCCTCCACCCACACCAGCCATTCTGCCTGCATTAGGAAGCTACAACCAGTTATGAGAAGTATTCCCACCTGTAGGGTTTAAATACGGCCAATTTCCTGCACTTTCCCATGATTGGACGGTTTTGAAAGGGCTAAGCTATGGGCACACCTGCTTACATAAAGTTGGCACTGCTTAAAGAGGTATACCACTAGGCAGATTGAATTGGCTCCCCTACACATTGCTTACACTTACTAACTTAAGCTGTGCTGCGGTTTGCATTGCTTACTAGTTAATTAGCACTATATTTGCCATTTGGCAGTGATTTATTCTTCATTACAGGTTATATATGTGTCTGGTATCCGTGATTCATGTGTACATACACTGTATGGGGACCTGGGGACTTCTACACTTTATTACAATAACACTTCATATCTATGTTTACTGCAGTACTCCAGTTCACATATTTTTGTTCTGTGGCAGGTTATACAACATCACGCTGTACATAGATTCAGTTCACGTGTTTGGTTTGATTTTCCTGTGGTGAGGATTAGTTTGCTGATACCTCATTTGTATGCATTGCTATGATGGCTTAGTGGTTAACTACTGTGACTGTGGTGTACAGGGTCCTGAGTTCGAGCCATGCAGTAGCTGTTTATTTTGTTGCTGGGCAGAACATGGGCTGTTGGGTACAGAGTGATTAAGGCATTTTAAAGCAGTTATAAGTGGGTCTGCATGATGGTAAGCACTGCTAACCTTCGGGTACAGTTTCTTACACTCAGTTAGCTACTACTTTGCTTAATCTGTGTAGGCAGTGCTTACCCCAGTGCAAACACACTTAAATATGCTTACTAGTACTTATATATGCTTACTACAGCTTATTTGTGCTTAAACCTGCTTACTAGTGCCTTATTCATTATGACACTGACACTTCACATGTGCATTTAATGCAGTGCTCCGGTTCACATTTAAATGTTATTTAGTAGGTTATACTGCAAAAGAATGTCAAAAAATGTTCATATACATATTTCACATAGAAAATGGAATGTGCTGCAGTGGGGCTCGAACCGGGAATGCCTGCTTGTTAGGTGGATGCTCTGACCACTACACTATTGCTTTGCTGCTTCATTTGCATATATCTTCCTTGTTATCCTCTTCAGCCTTTTAAACTGCTTTAACCATAGCTAAGTGATGGGCAAACCCACGCACCTATGGTTAGCTGTACTCGGGGTTTTAAAAATAAATAAAAGAGTTTCTTTGTTTTATTTATATGTACTGTTTCTGTTGTACACATGGGGACTGTTTGCGGGGATATGCGGACACCTATGAGCGGTCTCGATCATTTATTTACAGTTTCTGCTGTTTTACTTTGCAAGGGCATGTTTATTCTGAGAGCTCTGCTCTCAGACACGCTCTGTGTAGGATTAGGAGGTCAGGCAGCGTGCCTTCATTAATATGCATGGTGTGCTGCCATCCTCCTCCTAAACTGCCACTTCCATGCAGGACTAGATTAGTCCTGCATAGAGGATTAGTAAATCCGGGGGACTGTATATCTAGAGTTACTAAAAAAATCCAAATCCAAGACAGTCACTTGTTCTTTTTATTGCATAAAACCAAAAGTGTCCTTAATATAAGAAACACTCTTCTGTACTACTGGCTGTAAACATTTACCTACATAAATTGTTATAGCTTAAGTTTTTCCACCTTCATTGACTACTGTGGGTCTAAGGGATGGATAATCTAAGGCTTTATGGATTTTAGACATGCCAAAAATTCATCTAATTTTAGGATTAGTTGTATTCAAAAAAACAAGCAGTTTCATTGCTAATACACCAATCACAAATCTATTAAAGAATATGCCCTTTTAATAGCATGAAACAAAACCAGTTTATAAAATGTATTGTCAGATAACATTTTTCACATTTTATCACAATAAAATTGTATATCTAGCACAATTGCACTTCCTATATCAGCTTTGGAAACCATGATATCATTATTATTTAACAGTTTATAAATGCTACTCCTACATTATTGGTAAAATTATAAAACTTAAACTTAGGTTTACATTTTAACAGCTCTTTAAACTGCATCTCTTTTGTGTTGAGAAAAGCTTCTAATTTGGGATGCAGTGACAGATTGAACAAACTTGGTTTCCACAATCTGCTCTCAGTGTTAAAACCATTACCAAACAAAAAATTCAGGTTAACCATTCTTACATATTCTCTTAGTGAGATTGTCACATTTGTCAACCCTGCATGCAGGAATGAAAGTCCATCTTTTTCTAAGAACATATACTGAGTCATTATCAAGTGTATGAAAGGATAAATTAACAATTTTAAAACCAAATCCCAAAACAACTCTCATTTCCTGGAATAGGTGCCCCTTGGACCTTTCCATCTCATATTCCAGTTCATTGAATTCTTTTGTATTGCATTTGTCCCCTTTGAAATAGTTGATGGTATTGTGACTTGCGCCCATGCACAATTCCCTGTTCTAGTATTTTGATATACTTCTATTTGCTGAAAAAACATGGGCTGCACCATTGTTTCTTTCACAATGTTTTTTTTCACTCTGTTGGAAAGTGAATTTGTTATAGGCTTTATTATTTCCTTTCATTTGAGCTAATCTCTCTGACCATCTCATAACTGTCTCATCTTCATTATGAAGAGCAAAATGCTGTCCCAACTCTTCAGTAGCATTTGCTTCAATGAGTTCGCTCTCACAAGAATCAAACTTTCCATATGCCACAACCCCTTCATACACAGTGTCATCCCTTTCAAATTTCTTAAGCATTCTTTTATTTAAAACTCAATTTTCATTAATCAATTTATCCTGCAAAATGCAGAATTTTTTTGTCAAAATTATCAATAGTTGTGTTATCCTTAAGCAGAAAATAACTAGCAAAAATCTCTTCATTGAGTTCCTCAATTTTTTGCTTGTTGAGCCCTATTAACATATCCAGACACAGTAGCCTATTTTTTGGTTTAACTCAATCCATTTTTCAATTAATTCTGTAAGCAAATCATCACCTACAGAAGTCTTAGTGACTCAAAGACCCTTGGGAACTCTTTTCACCAACACACAATTCTCAAAATACAGACAATCCCACTTTAAGCAGTTAAGTTTAATCAAGTCTTTTTCTAACTTACAGAAAGGCTCTGCTAAATTCATTCCTGAGTCATCAGTGTTCAAGCCTCCTGTAACTCCAAATTGATTTGCATAATGTGGCTTTTCACACAGAGGATTTTAGTAGTGCCCTGTATAGATGCAGGCTCCTAGAAATGAAATCTTCTCTATATAACTACCCTTGAAATTTCCACAATACCTAGTTGTGCTTAGAGCAGCTAGTTTGTGCTCTGCAAAGCACCCACTCCTTTAGCTTATCATAGGCAGTTAGTTAGGAAATTAAAACAACCAACCTAGTCAGCTGAAAGCCCCTCCAACACCATTCCTTCATTGAATAAGAAATAAGGATCCATAACCATTGATATGCACGTCTCTGTTTTCTCCGTAACTGACTTGGTGGATATTGGCATCCTGAGGCAGTGCAGCAATTTATACTATCAAACACCTAATTCTCTGACAAAAAGAGATGGTATATGAAAGATGTAGTTATGCTATGTTGTTGGAGGCAAGAGTCTCACATATAAAGAACTTTTAATAACAAACATATTGTCAGGAACACACACTATACCCACCTCACATAGTATGGACCAGACACATAGATTCACATATGCTGAGGCTCTTAAGTGTAATCTTCCTAAATCATAATAAGTCCTTGACACTGCACTCAAAAAACATGCCATCAACAACCTCTACAGCACTCAACAAAGACAACACGCAAAAAAACATATACTACCACATCCCATGGTGTCTCTGCTCTAAGCCTATAAGATATAGCTCAGCACTCCCTAATATTTTGTTCATCGGAGACTCCATTGTGAGACTCACAGGTGTCCCATTCACCAGACTAAATAAGTCTCAGTCAACTGCCTGTCATGGGCCAGGATCCACCAAATCACGCATGCACTCAGGCCATTGGATTGCAAGTACCAGTATGACTTTGTCTTTATCCATGTGGGTGTAAATGACATAACTTCCTGGACTACATAAAGAGAGACATGATGGACCACTCAGATTGTGTGTCCCAGACTTGTATGAGCCTAGCACTAAGCAGCATTCTACCTTATCCAAAGATGATGCCACAATATGAACAAAAGATTATTGACTTTAATGATTGGCTCAGTTTTTTGTGTCATTCCAATGATGTACAACATATGTTTTAGCATGGGAGAATATGGGCAACTGACCCTAGTGCTTTGCAACTGATGGTCTGCATTTGTCCCCTCTAAGCTTTTGAATATTGCCTAAAATATTTGTCTACCCCCATAGTGCCTTCTCTAGATATTGCCAAGCTGACCTATGGATCTACTATGGTTGATCAGACTTTCAGAACTCTGAAGACCATATGGCCAAGACCATATGTTTGAAGTTCTGAACCTTTGATAAGCATTGCATTGAGATCTCTGTACAGCATGGAACTCAGGATTTGCCATTTTCATCACTGTTGTGCGATCTCAGAGTTGGTATATTTATGTAGTAGGGGGTGTGGGGGTGCAGTCCCCCAAATGGGTAGTACAATGGGGGGGGGCTTGACTTTTGAAAAAAGGTAAGTAAAAAGTGTTTTATTCCTTTTTTGTTTTTTATTTTTCTTTCAAAGTTTCAGAACTTTGAACATATGGTCTCAGCCACATGGTCTGCGGAGTTCTGAAAGTTCAGTCAATCATAGTAGATCCACACACACACACAAACACACACACACACACACACACACACACACACACACACACACACACACACACACACACACACACACACACACACACACACACACACACACACAAGTATATGTGTGTGTGTGTGTGTGTGTGTGTGTGTGTGTGTGTGTGTGTGTGTGTGTGTGTGTGTGTCTGTGTGCGTGTGTGAGATGAAAGGATTCCTTCTTTCACAAGTTTTGTACTTAAAATGGGAATAAAATAAAGTTTCTGTTGTATTTCCTATTTGTTTGTTTTAATTATAGACCTATTTGTAGATTTCATTAGAAATAATGACAAAATTTGAAGGCTTTAAAATATCTTTAGAATACCAATCTAAAATACAACTCTTTGCAGACAATATGTATTTGATCATAGGGGATATAAATAAATCAACTCAACCAACAGACAGTTTCAGTAAATACTTGAAAAAATAGTCAGTTAAACTTAATGAGGAAAATAGAGATAATTTTCATGCATCTAAAAATGATTGAATCTGTAGATAAAGTTTAAATTTAAATGGAATAAAGAATAAATGCCTACAGATAAACACACTTCTGTGAATATAAATAATATTATGCAGAATACTTTTGATAGTATTCTATAACAAGTCCAGTAAGTCAAGAGATGGAATAGACTAATTTTAACATTTGAATAGAAATAAATGTTAATAAAAATGATAATACTAACTTAAGTATGTATTTAAAAAAAAACAACATCCTTACTTCTAGATAAAAAATGTGTGAAAAAATTAACATGATATTATTATTATTTTTAGGCATCCCTCAAAACCTAAAATAGCACACAATAATCATATTGTAACATGGGAAGAAAATGGAATCAGATTTCTGGACAATGACTCATGTTCAATTACATCAAAATTCAAAACATTAATTTAGTGGGATTATAAATCACATAAAGTGTAATGGAAGTCAAAACAAGAATATATAAGTGATACTGTACAAAACAAAGAATCCATTGGGTAAAGGTCACAAAAATCCACAGGCAGCAAAACAGTAAAATTAGGTGAAGTTTACCAACATGGTTATATAAAACAAGTATTTATCAAATTAAGTGGTAAGTGCTTTCATGACATAAGTCACTTCTTCAGACCTTATAAAGCTTCAGCAAAATACAAACTATTAAAAAAAAAATCAAATAAAAAATTGAATTAAATTAAACATTTCCAAACATGACACAACTTTCAAACCATACAAATTCACAGTAAAAGACACACCTCACATATAAGTGATACTACCAAAACAGATTTTGAGTAATTCATTAGAAATTATAAATAATAAAATAAGGAAAATGTATTAAAGACAAAGTCCAATTATATTATAACAAAAATGAACGAATAGGAATTTTAAAGATCATCTTCTCTCAAGAGGAGGAGATGTGTGGTATTTCCAATAGTTATAGTTTGTAAGCCATGAATATAATAAAATGATGACATTAAAATTTAATTGGGTAGACTTTTGGTTAGACTGTTTTGAAAGACATTTGTATGGATTGTGGATGAACTAATGGAGACATTTAATTCAAACAATACTGAATGGATATTGGTACAAAATATGAAAAAAAAAATAACCCGATAAAATATTACCTATGACAACAGAAAAAAAGAAAATAACTACAAGAAATATTAATTTACCTATTATTCTTAATAAAAGGTAAAGTTACAACTAAAAAAGTCAGATTAAGTTATTTAAATATGCTAGTAAGAACATATGACAGGTTTATTCCAAATTGTTTAGGTATGTACAACTTAGATAACACAATAAATAGCATAACAAAAATGTAATACAAATATTATTTAGATTAAGAACTAAAGCAATTACAAGGAAATATATTCATATAGTCTTTATCACACTTTATAAAGTAAGTAAGGTTTACAGAACAAATCCAAGACTAGAGATAAAATAGAGATCTACAAGCTGAGTGACAGCATATATTTTGGTTGTGAAAAAATTACAAACATTTTGATTAGAAAAAGGCAGTTTCATTAAGGTGTGAGGAGTCAGTTTTATATTAATAAGATTAATGGTGCAAAAAACATCAAATGTGTTATTTTGGAATTTATACGCATTTGCCAAAAAAAACTATTACTAAAAATGGAAATGCGATACATCTTTTATGCATGCATTCACATCTGTAGTGTAGTGGAGAAAGGCTTTCTAATTTAAGCTGTAATCAAAGTGAGGAAAATGACACCTTTACTGCATTGTAAATATTGGAAGAATGTTGCACCACAAGTATTAGTATTTCATTTGAGTATTCAAAACTTGCTAAACAACCAAAATGGTGAAAAGGCAGCTTCAATAACAGGCTTTTACCATGTTGTATCCGCAATATATGAAATATAGAGCTTTGCTGTTGTAAAAGTCAAGTGGCGTTGTAATTCCACAGCTTTAAAACATGTGGATGTCATAAAAACAGAAAAAAATGAACATAAAAGTGAAGAACCCTTCTGATGTAAACAATGGACAAGTGCTTTCAGCTTTTTCAAGCCTTCTTCAGATCCAAGTAGGTAAGCTGGGTTCAGTGTATAAAAGTTGGTATCATCCAATGAAACAACCTCAGTGAATGATGAATATTGACCAATCAAGTTAGTCCATTGGTACACACCTCCATAGCCTGAAGTTAAAACTCTTTATTTAAAACTCTTTGTTTAAAACATGACAGTTTGACATTTCTAAGACAGACTCAGACATATTTTCAGAAGGAATATTAGTAAAATCTTTTCAGTAGGTTCTAGTTAAAAGAACAAGTGCTACATAAAAGCCAAGATTTGAGAGGAAAAGGTGAAAAATAAAAATAAAAATAAAGATGGTCATTTAGAGCGCTTCTTTTTATTTAATTTCAACAGTTTCTTTGGGACATCAGAACCTAAGTCAGTATATCTAAGGTTTCTGGCAATGAAAACAGGTCATAAGTGAACATAGCTCATTGCTCATCTATTTTTTAAGAAAAGGTTTTAAGGGAATACAGCCATTAAGGCCAGGGGGGTTATCTGCCCTCAGCCGCATTATCCATTTGGCTTCTTCTCTCTCAGTCAGATTGGTCAGGTCTCCTTCTCTGGAAGTAAAATGTATCTTTGAAATGACCATGAAAACAAAGCTATGTTCCTCATGCTCACGTAAATGAAGGAAAAGAGAATTTGTTTCCTTTCTGTTACATATATCAGATTGATGTTTGATAATTCTTTCCTTTAGCTTCATATTAGTTTTTCCAACATAAAATGCTGTGCATGAAGTGCAGGTAGCTATGTAAACAATATTGCTGGTTAGGCAAATAGCTAATCCATGAAAAACAAATGTCTGTTTAGTAACCGGATGCTTAAATGTGTTGCTACAATTGATTACATTGCAGACCTTGCAGAAGCCACATTTCTTTGTTTCTGATGAATTATTATGTACGTAGTTGTTACATATCCCATCATTTGAGCATAAAATCCTTTTGAGATTCTTTTTATTTTTGAAAAGGAAACTTGGGTTATCTTCAACAATCTCTTTTAACTTTTTATCCGAAGTTAGAATCGTCCAGAACTTTCTGATCACCTGGCATACGTTATCATGGTCCATAGTGTAAGTCAAATTGACCCTTAAGTTAGATGTTCTTTTAGGTATAGCTAGGGATGGTGTACTTTCGCCTTCTCTGACCTTAGAGGAATAAAAAGGTTTGCCTTTTCCTTTACATATGTCATTAATTCTGGTCTTGTTTAGTTCTAAACTTCTCTTTCCATAGCCTCGTTGGCTGAAATTATTAATAAGCCTCTCTTCTTCCTGGAGAAAGGTTGCTTCCTCTGTACATAGCTCTGAAATCCTTGCAATTTGATTTTCAACAATGTTAGAGAAAATATGCCTGGGATGTATACTGGAAAAATGGAGCATGTGGTTTTGCCACATATCTTTCCTATAGAGGCAAGTGTCTATTCCCTTCCCCGGATCAAGAGATAATCTCACATCCAGAAAATCAATTATCTCTCTAGATGTTTTTACATCAAATTTCAGAAAAGTAGTGGTCTGTGACAGGAAGTTAACAAAGCTTCTTAAATCTTCTTTGCCCTTCCATACAATGAAGGTGTCATCCACAAACCAATTGTACAGAATTATCTGGTTGTCATAGGAAAAATAAACTTTAAAAATGATCAATACATGGTAGGTTCAGGTTAAGGCATTTTAATCTTGCAGCAAGGAGACAAAAACGTGCTAATATAGAGTTTGTCTAACTAGAATCAGGAAGTGCAGATATTTTTATACATTTTCTAATAAGACATTGCCTACCAAGCTGACATAACAGATCACAAGTTTTAACATCATCATCATTACATAGCAACTGTTTGTCCATGATTTTCTGCTTGCACTATCAATTTTATGAAAAACTTCCTAAGAAAAACAACGTGGCCTTGGTGACCACCGGTTAGGTACAGCTTCCCACTATGTTATGTTACCATTCAAGGTACTATAGCTAATTCGAGCACAAAGCAAGTACAGATTCTTCAAGCAGTCTTTTGTTTTGTGTATCTCTTCTTTTCTGCAGCTGTGCATGTTCTCATAACACAAACAGAGCTGATTGTTCATATTCAATCATATTATAGAAAACAGTATTGTTCTATTCATACACTATTCATACATTTTCCTGACCTAGCAGATAATCACCTGCTTCTCAGTACATTTCCAAAAGGCATAAACATGAATTTTGCTGTGCTAGCAAATACTAGGTCAGGGTGCATCTTGCAGTTTTAGAAAGCATACTGTGGTTTGAAAAATCATCTTATAATTTCATACAGAATTAAGTTTGTACATAAAATAGAATGAAAATGTGTTAACCCTTTTAGCTTCTAATAAGCATTAGACATATATAAAAATGAATATTTTTCTGACATTTCCCCCCTGTTAATACTTTTTATTCTATTTTCAAAAGCTTAAACAGTTTACTTCTTCTCCTAACCTCTTCCATTCCGGATTTGCAGTTAAGAGAGTCATTTAGTTTAGACTTATGAAAGCATTTCAGTTTTCAACAACTCTTCAATTTCAGTACTTTGATACAAAGTCTCAGAAACTGATATGTCTATAAAATCTTTGATTAACTTTTTCATGCAGGGAATACCACAACAAATGCATGCTCCTAATAGGAGTAATCCCACACAAATGGCAATCAGGATGTTCATTAGGATGGAACCCCCCCCCCCAAACAAATTCTGGAAAAAGTCCGTCAGAGGGTTTGGGTCTGGTTTGGTCATGGTCGACACTTGCTGGATCACCTTGAGATGATTGTTTATCTCATGCTGGTTGTCAGGAATATACAAACAGAATTCTTCTTTGATTAAAGCACATGTACCACCTCTCGCTGCTAGGGTGACGTCAAGAGCCATGCGGTTTTGAAGCACCACAATTCTCATAGCATTTAGTTCATCAGTCACTAATTCAAGAGCAGAAAAAGTTGCATTGCTCATAACTTCGAGAAATTTGGACAGTTTTCTCAGCTCCCAAATTGATTTCACTGCACCATATGCAGGGGCTATGCCTGCCCATGATATAATAGTGCCACCCAAGTCCATATGTGTCAGTTTATCTTTGTTTTTCACGGAGTTATGGTTTCACCACCCTGCTTCAATTCATCCCACTGGATTCTTGGGTCTCTTGATTGGACTTCTTTGTTTACTGCTGACCTCTCTGACATTTCAAGTTTTCCCCTGAGGCAAAGCTGCAGTGTGTCGTATGGCCGGAACCAGGTAACCCAAAAAACAACTGCCGGACCAATTCTCAGGTAGCCATTTGTATGCCTTTTTCCCACAAACAAAATAACAATTCTCTACTTTAGTATTGATATATGCTCACCCTGCATGAAACATTTTCTTGTTAATAATAGAAAGTTGCTTAAAAAGAACAGGATTATGTTGTATTTCACTAACAGTCTTTTCATTCTCTCAAGATATGAGTCATAGTTTGCATCACAGATAGTTTCTGCCTTATTGGCCTTAATATAACATTTATAAGAAACAGTCACATTGCAACTGCTCCAACCCACCTGAATAGTGTCATTTTTATAAAAACATACAATTCCTTTTTGTGTAACAGGTAGGTACAATGCTATTTTGTCTTGTGATTTCACAGGTGTAGTATCAAAAATCAAGTTTTCCCAGGTTTCATTGACCCCTAGGGGGACAGCAGTCATTAATAATCCCCCGTATGCTGTTGGTATAGCTGTGCAAATCCAGCAGTTCGAAACATTAAAAGTCTCAGCATACACATATTTAATTGCTTGCTAAGTGTTAAAGTTTGGATGCCAGTCTATGAGTAATGCATCACGTTTGTTCAGTTTAACTTGTGAGGCTGGAAAAAGGAAAGGCCACAACAAAAAGATCATTGTTATCAGTATAGCTAACAGGATGATCATGCAATTTTTCTGAGGTTGTTCTGCATCCCTATTTACTCTATACCTGGTCATTTTGTTCTCATTGTACAACAGTAACAATGTTTTTGTCCAGTTCAAAGTTCTTAACCAATTTACAGTGTGTCAGATGAATCCAGGATGCTCGCTCTGCGATCTTGACTGCAGTGGGTGTTGACAGTAGCACTTGGTACGATCCTTCCCACTTTGGAGAACTCCAATTCCTTTTCTTCACGACCTTCACCCAGACCCAAGTGCCTGGGACTACTACTGCTTCCGATGGTCTGGCTTGTTCTTTATCTGAAACAGAATTTAACTGCAGAAGTTTGTTATTCAAAAATAGCCTCATATACTCTGCAAGTGAACTGTCAGCCTCCTGGTCTGCAGGCATGAGAGGTTTCCACTGAGGTATATAATATGCCCTCCCAAACAGTATTTCAAAAAGAGTTAACCCTTTTACATTTGGAACAGTTCTCATACTCAACAGTGCCAGAGGCAGACAGTGCACCCTGTTCTTTTGTGTCTCACTAATCAATTTCCTAAGCTTATTTTTCAGAACTCCATTATGCCTCTCTACTAATACTGCAGATTGGGGGTGGTATGCACAATGGTTTTTCAGAAAAATCCCGAAATAACGGCTCAATTGTTGTATAGTTTGATTTACAAAGTGTGTGCCATTGTCACTA